>NC_053469.1:10012381-10164881 GCF_015227805.2 Hirundo rustica
GCAAACTGCCCGACTGCGGAGGAGAGCTGCGGGAAGGTTTAGTTTGGACTCGTCATCAGCCTGGCTCTTGGAAGGAAAAGCATTCTCTGTAGATGCGCGGAATGTTTTCCAGGGAGCCCGGCGCAGCTCTGCCGGGAGCTCCGCTCTTCCAGCGGATCCGGGTGCTGCCCTCTCACGGCCCCGAGGCTGATCCAGCGCCGGGGGGACCGCAGCGCACCGCAGGCTTCCAGCAGCCCGCCTTGATGCTGGTGCTGATGCTCTGGGTCTCCGGGACTCTGGATAACCTGCAAGGCGTTGCCCAGAGGGGACAGGACTCCTGGAGCTGGCAGCGGGGCGAGGCTTTCCCTCCACCTGCCTGCCCTGGGAGGAGAACTGCTGGAGGACTGAGCGGAGTGATGAAGGACTAATAGGGGACTGATGCCTCCTGGTGGTCCCAGGCAATCCCACCGGCGGTGTGCCAATGGTCCGTGCACCTTCCACAGCCAGCAAGGGCTCCTGGTACTGGGATGCCGGGGGAAATCCCAGTGAGAACCTGGAAGATGCAGGGGTCACCAATTGGGAATGCTCAGAAAGGGCTGGGAAGTGGGGAAAGTGGAAAGGCAGCTATGGTGGTTCAGGGCTATGGACTGGCCAGGAGTACTGGGGCAGCTTTGGGCACCACAGTGTGAGAGTAAACTGTTAGAAAGTGTTCAGAGGAGGGACATGGGGATGGGGAAGGATCTCCAGGGGAAGCCGGTGAGGAGCAGCTGAGGGCACGGGGATTGTTCAGCTGGAGCAGGCTGAGGGCAGAGCCCCCGGGGGCTGCAGCTCCTCCCGAGGGGCAGCTCCCAGCTCTGCTCTGGGACAGGGACAGGAGCCAGGGAAGGGCTGGAGCTGGGCCAGGTCAGGCTCAGGCTGCAGAGCAGGGAAAGGTTCTTCCCCCAGAGGGTGCTGGGCACTGCCCAGGCTCCCCAGGGAATGGGCACGGCCCCGAGGCTGCCAGAGCTCCAGGAGCCTTTGGACAGCGCTCCAGGGATGCCCAGGGTGGGGTTGGTGGGGTGTCTGTGCAGGGACAGGGGCTGGGCTGGGTGATCCTGTGGGTCCCTCCCAGCTCAGGAGATTCCATGATTCTCTTGGTTAACAAAACTGGAGCCATTGGAGAATTGCTGAAAGCTTCAATTCTGAAAAGACTCCTGATACAGCTGGGTCCAGTGAGAAAGGAAGAACCAAACCATTGTGGACCTGACACCTGACCAATGAAAAGCCCCAGCCCGGGACTTGGTGAGGCCCTGCTGGGTTTGGCTGAATGCAGGGGTGGGCTCCACTCTCCCCATCCTGTTTCCCCCCAGAAAGGTGTGCAGGGACTGATAACTGTGAGCCTTGACACAGACACAGTCAAGGACTCGTCCCTCTGCTTTGACATCCCTCAGCAGCACTGCAGGTAGGACAGGTCACCAGCACTGTCACCTGGTGGTGCACGGGGACAAGAACTGTTCTCATGGTTAAAAATGCTGTAGGGAATGGGGAAAATCTGGACATGGTCTTGTGGGGTGCAAATGATGCTGTTGTGGACTATGGTCTGTGATGGTGATAGAGGTGTGGCTGTGATGGTGCAGAGATATTTAATCAGGGCAGTTGTACCAATGCCAAAATATTTAACAGCTGGCCCCAGAAATAATTGTCATCTCTGGTGCGAGACAGTTGTGGAATGAGCAGATTAATCACAGCCAGGGTCATCTCCAGATTTTGCCCTTCTGCTTTTTGCGAAGTGTCACCCTCTGGGCTGAGCCGCTGCACTGGCAATGGGCAGCAGCACTGAGGGCATTGTGCCTCCTTTGCTCCCGCAAGGCTTGGGCTAAGCCAGGCCCTTCTGATACAGGAGATTGAAAAGAATTGAGGGGAAACAAAGAGAAATTCTAAGCTTTCCTCAGAAACCTATTAAAGTCCCTGTCATTTACTCGGAACACATGAAATAGCCTTTATTACAGGCATTCTGCCGAGCACAAAAGCTACTTTCAATAACACAGGAAGGGAAAAATCATTACAAACTTGCAAGAATCAAGGACCATCTTGCAGAATCTCTTTGTCATGAAACAAATTATGAAAGGCTATAAATAGATGACCATTATTAGAACAAGGAGCCCTCTAACTGGGCTCTCTGCACAGGGAATGAACTGCTTCCCTCCCAGCCAGGGGGGAGCTGAGGCAATCAGCAGGTACGTCACAGGCTCTCCAGGGTGCAGGAGAAAGCAGAATTAAAGTCCTTGCCTCCTGCTTCTGAAAATGGGAGAAGCATTTGGAGACACAAGTTACTTTAAAAGATTGTTAAAAATACGCAAAATACGCACAGGTACTCACCCACCACAGGACGGGGCTGAGCTTACTCAAGGTCAAACCGTGGAGGTGTCCAAGGTCAGGCTGGACAGGGCTTGGAGCAGCCTGGGATAGTGGGAAGGTGTCCCTCCCCATGGCAGGGGGTGGACTGAGATCAAATTTAAGGCCCCTTCAACACAAACTATGCCAGGATTCTGTGATTCCATGGTGTCACTGCTGACCAGAACACAGGACAGGAGCTCTGTGCTCACAGAGTCTGGCTGTGCTATCCGGCTCCTCCTTAACCTCTTGGTTCCCTTTCTCACCACTCAGGGGTTTTCCTCCTCCTTGGCTGCTTGAAAAAATGACTCTTTTGATTTTTAGATTTTTATTTTTTTTTTAAATTCCAGTGTAACATATTCATTCTTGCTCATCATGTAATTGGGTTAAAATACTTCTTTCTCCTTCTAGCTGTTTACTCGTGTGGTATTTCTATGAGTTACTCATGTCTACTTTAATCTTCCTGAGGACAGGCAAAACATAATAAACTCCTTCCCTAAACATAATAAACTCCTTCCACCCCCCCCATCTAAGGCGGACCTGCCATTCCTGTACCATTGCTGTGCCATTCCTCCTGGCAGATTCCTGGATCTGCCCTTCAGTTCCATTTGCATGGCAGGGTGCCCAGCTGAAACTGGGCATGGCTGGCTTTTAAAAGCTGGGCTCAATTGGCACTCGCTGCTTTTTACAATTTGGTTAAATCTGCAGTAACTACAACAATCCCGTGTTCTTTCCCAGGTTTTTCATGGAGTTATGGCCTGCAGGAATGAGGATGTTTACTTATATTCCAACTGCCCTGAGCACGTCAGTGGGATATCCCTGGCTGAGTCCAGGAGATTTATAATGCCAGCATTAAACCCTGAGGGCCCTGCTGTGGAAAAGACAAGATATGGAAATCTTCCAAGATATGGAAATTTTAAGGGTGAGCAGCACAGTCAGGGAGAGACTGGGAGCTGCAGGATTTCCAGAACAGGGAGTTGTGCAAAACACACTGGATGCTAAGGAAGAGCCTTGAAAACCTGCCTCAGTGGCTTTGAGACATTTTTGCAGCACTGTTACCTGTTCATGGGATCTCTTATCCTCATGGGAACTGCTGGTTTGGGGTTTTCTCCTTGAGCAGGGCATTATCCTTTCCAAACACTCATGGAGCAATGTTTGGGATGTGGTGCTAATTGATAATTTTCCCGTTCTGAGCTGCTCTGTCCAGCACAGAGCTGAGCTTTTCCAGCTGCCAGGGCTGCTGTGTTCACAAGAGGCTCACATATTCCAAAGGAATGGGCAGTCAGATGAGCCACCAGGATTTTCAGTGCTTCTGGAAGGTGCCATGGAAGTCTTGGAGAGCAGCAGGACCACGTTCACATCAGGTTCTGGGGTCTGCATTCAGCCTTTGGGGCAGCCGGCAGTTCTCCCTGGAGCTGTTAGTGCTGTTAATGCTGTATTTTATGCTCTTGTGGGGCCTTGGGGCTCAGGAGGAGCAGGTGGTGATTTCACAGGCTCCAGGAGATCCCAGAAATATTGAGGCTGGAAAAGACCTCCAAGATCAAGTCCAACCTTTGTCCAAACACCCCTGTGCCCCTAAACCGTATCTCAAAGTGTCATATCTCAAAGTGCCACATCTACTCATTTTTTGAACATTTCCAGGGACGGTGACTCCAGCACTTCTGTGGAAAACCCGTTCTAATGTTTAAAAGGCAGGGAGATGACAATGTCCCTGGGAAAAATTTTGCTCCAAGGCTTTGGAGAAATCATCTTGGATGTGAGTGGAAGATGGGCACAGATATCCTTGTGGATGCTGTGCAGCTCCTTGTTCCTGGCACACTGGAAAATGGAGCTATTATTCCATATTCTTTTCATATTAATTCAGAAATATTTCCTGTTTGTTTTTTAAAACATTATTGTTAAACCCACAATATCTTGCTTGGAATAATGGATTGAGCATATTCATTATGGGAGAACTGGAAAATGGATAGATTTGGGTGATTTTTTCCCCACTCTGAATTCCGCAGTCCTGCCAACTTTATTTATTTTTTACTGTGGCTGAGGCTACAAAGCTGCCCTTGGATCCCTGTGTATGTTAGATTTTAATGTTAGTGTCAATTGTATTTCTAAGTCCAAAACCTCTTTAAACATGGGAAAATTTTCACTGGCTCTGGCTCAAGGCCTCCCTCCCTGGATTAAACTATTTGTTGTTTCCCACATGTCTTAAGAAATGGATTAGTTGAGGCATTTGTGGCCTTTCCTAGGACTGATGTGGAGGCAGAATGCAGCTCTGTAACACAGTCCTTGGATAGGGGCACCCCGATGGTACAAGGCTGCTGGGCCACAGAATTCAGTGTTGTTTATAAGGAAAGAAATGATTTCTCCGTCCAGCTTGATGGAGCCCTTGGAGGGAGACCCAGGAATGAAAAGTATTCCAGAGAAATGCAGAGTCCAGGATGGGTTTTAAAAATACATACTATATTTTGAAGTCATGAGGAGAATATCAAAACCAAATTTTCATGGACAGACAGGAAGACACCTTTAAATCTCCCTAAACAAAGTGATAAAAGCCTGTCTGGATGTGGATTGGGCAGGTCACAGCCTTGTCCCTGAACAAACCCACAGGGGACCAGCCTCGTCCCATCCCTGTGGCAGAGCTGCACAGGCTTTCCACATCTCTGAACATCTCTGTAACAGTTCCATCTCACACGTAACAAAGACCCTGGAACCACAGAATCCTGTGATCTCCTGAGTTGGGAGGGACCCACAGGGATCATTGAGCCCTGCACAGACACCCCACCAACCCCACCCTGGGCATCCCTGGCAGCGCTGTCCAAAGGCTCCTGGAGCTCTGGCAGCCTCGGGGCCGTGCCCATTCCCTGGGGCACAATGAAGAGGTGCCCTCCCTGCCTCCCACATTTACCTGGCCTCCAGGATTTGGGTATAAACGGCTTTGCCCTCTTTTCCCCTCTAGCCAAGTTCTGTCTTTGAAAGAGAAGATGATGGGTGATGGATACAAAGGGATTCCAGGGCCAGGTCCCCTGGTAAAAGTCATCTCTGCCCCAGGCTGGTGCTCAACAAGAGGCATCAGAGAGTTTGGGCTCTGCATTGCAGCAGGGTCACTGGGGGAGGAGCTCTGGCATTAATATCAGCTACTGCAGAGATTAAGAATTCAGCAAAACACATCCTGAACATTTGTCCTCTTTGCACAGAAAGGAAAGACATTAATTTTTCAGAGGATCATTTCCATCCCCACCAGGCTCAGCTAAGTTGAACCCACAAGCCTGATTGCAAAAGTGAACTTGAACCACAAAGGTCTTTTTGGGTCTTGCTCTGTGGTGTCCTCTGAAAGCCAGATAAAGAGATGAAGCTGGAATGAGGGACAAGGGGAAGCCAGGTAGAGCCACAATAGCCTGGAGATTACTAAAATTCCCTTTTAGTAAAACCCATCTGCCCATTTTCCAGGACCTGTGGTTACAATTACAGTAACTTGTGCTCGTTTATTAATTGTGGATTAATGGGAACCCTGCTGGTTTCTGTTTCTTTGTCCTTGCTGGGATATACGTAGAGGAAAGCAGGGAAATTCCCGCAGGTCTCTTCCCATGGGGAGGAAACACATCAACCCTCCAAAGCTCACTTTTTTGGGACAACAGAGCTGGAAGGAACCAGCCTGGGGAGAGGCAAACAAAGGCCCATGTCCCTCATGCCACCCTGTGTCCCCCTCCACAAGACAAAAATCCTTCGGGCTTTTGAGCCTTCCTTCCCTCCGAAGGAAAAGGCCCTTTTGAAATTCAGAAACCACCTTTTCACTGGTTTGGCTCATTTGGACTCAATATAGGGAGTCTACTTGAAAATGAACAGGGAAAAGAGATGTGCAAAGGCAGAGGAGGAAATCTCATAAATCTGGACAGCAATTCATGGAATTCAAGATGCAAAATAAGTTAATTCCTACCTATTATTTTATTCTTAGAAATGATCACTCTCCAGTCCCCCCAGAAGGGTTCTGTAGATGACTGATGCTACTGCTCCTCCACAAACCATATTTATAATGTTTTCAGCCAGTTCTGCAATTACTGAGCTCTGGAGCCATAATTTGATTGTTCTGCTGATGTCTGAAGAGATGAACCAGCTCTGACTGTAAATACCTGGCAGCCATTCCAGCTTTGTCCATCAATGACCCTCACAAAGTCTGCAGGGTCCAGAAGGTTCCAAATCCCATTACTGGGTGTTCCCCTTCTCCGATCACTGTACATTAAAAATAATTCGAGGGTACAACTCTGACCACTGCTGATTGCTCTGCTTCTAATTGCCTGTTGTTTGGTGTAGGTGCTGGGGGATGCTTGTATTTCACTTAGGCTGGGGTGGATGCTCCAAAAAAACATCAGGAACACTTTGGGAATAAACAGGAAGATAAAGCAGCAAGGTCTCTGTGGGAGGTGCAGAACCTCCCCAGGCTCCAGTGAGATTTGAACTCACGACCCCTGGTTTACTAGACCAGTGCTCTAACCCCTGAGCTATGGAGCCTCTGAAATTTGGCTGCTTTTGCCTCTGCAAACATTTCATATCATATTTTTCTCATAATTCTGGTGTGAAATGGCACCAGCACTACTGGAATATGCTGCTCCAATCATTTTCCATTCTCTTTCCAAAGTGCACCAAAACCCATCAGAGACAAAAAACCACCACCACAAGGTGAACCCAAAGCTGGAATTTGCTCTCCTTCAGCTCATCCCTGTCAGGACATCAAGATGGATGACTCCCTTTTCCCCAGCCCAGCAGCTTGAGAAGCTGTCAAAGAAATTATGATACTGGGCCTCTTCATAGTTGTTGCACTTATTTATCAAAAAAGGACAGGAACAGGGGCCATGAAGATGCTCCGAAAACTGAAGTCCCTCTCACATGAGGAAATGTTGAGAGAATTGGAATCATTCAGCCTGGAGAAGGCTCCAAGGTGACTTTATTGTAGCCTTTCAGTACCTGAAGGGCCTCCAAGAGAACTGGAAAGGGACTTTTCATAAGGACATGGAGGGACAGGACACAGGGAATGGCTCCCACTGCCAGAGGGCAGGGCTGGATGGGAGATTGGGCAGGAATTGTTCCCTGGCAGGGTGGGCAGGGCCTGGCACAGGGTGCCCAGAGCAGCTGTGGCTGCCCCTGGATCCCTGGCAGTGCCCAAGGCCAGGTTGGACACTGGGGCTGGAGCAGCCTGGGACAGTGGGAGGTGTCCCTGCCCATGATGGAGGGTGGGACTGGGTGGTCTTTAAGGTCTCTCCTACCCCAAACCAGTCTGGGATTCTCTTATACCCCACCGGAAATCAGCTGTGTATTTATTTCTCCCTCTCAGCTCTTCACAGAAGTCACTGCTTCCTTAGGAGTCCATGTTTTGTTCCTTCCCTGCTGCTTCATCCTCCCTTGGGGAGTCCTTTGGATGCCACCTCAAGGCTGAATCTGATGGACTGTGGGACTGAACACTCCCCAGGCTGAGCTTCCAGCTGGGGGTGAAACTGTCACAAAAGTGGGCTAAATGTGGAGAAAGCAAGAATCACAGAGAACAGAACTTTGGATTTAGCATTTGGCCAATGAGAACCTCTGTGATGCCCAGGAATATTCGTGTAGAATTGTTCAGTATGGGCAGTGCCAGAGTGCTTGGGAGACTCCTCCTATAGATCCCCCACCACGGTGGCCTGGGCTGGCCCTTGGGGAATTTCTGTGCACAGAAGGAGCAGCTCTGGCCCTGCACAGTCCCTTGTGCACCAAGTCTCAGCTTCCTCACATCCAACAGGCAGCTCCTGCAGAACTGGAATAGAAAAGCCCTGTCTGGAACACCTTGAATTTGAGGGAAGCATTTGTGGAGACTGCAGCAAGTCCAAGAGAGGATGCTGGCTGTGCATTAAACCCTCAGGCACAGAAGTGTCTCATGGCAGCGGAAAATGTACAGCAGCAGCTGAAGAGGACTCTGAGTTTCAGGGTAGAGGCACAAAGAGAAAATATAAGTACAAATGGTTAAAGGGTGACTCAGAATAAGCCACATTGTGCCTATTATTCCTGGTCTTTTTTGTGGAAGAAAATTGCTCTCTTTGAAAGAAACCAGAAATTAAGACCATCCATCCTCCCGAGCGTAGAAAAACACAAACCCTCATTAGGTGGGCTGAAAGGCAATTCTCAGGCCTTTATCTGACAAGCTAAGAGCAGGATTCTGTCTATAGCTTTTAAGGAGAAATGATGAATTACCTGGCATGGGTTCAGTGCCTGAGCTTGGCATTGGATAAACTCACAAAGAAGCCTGAAGCCAATCAAACAACTTTGTACAAACCCTGCTGAAAGCAGCCCTTTGGGGGCACACAGGGAGGACGTGCACCAATAAAATAAAGCTGAAAATAATAATGAACATCCCATGCAGGAACATGTGCTTGGAGCATGGTTTCCGAGAGCAGCTGGGCTTGGAGCCTGGGAACACATGGCTGAGCCATGAGAGACTGCCTGGCAGAAGGCAATAATGGAGCAGTTTGATTCAGGCTGTGTTCAGACCTTGACTTGAAAAATAATATGGTTTAAATGTGTACTGGAGCACTTTGGTGAGAAATAAATGCTTCTGGTAATGAGTAGTGATGCAGTGGTGAATGTGAAAAGCTGGCTGGTGCTGGAAAGGTTGTGTCCTTGCTTTCCTGAGTGAAACTCTGCCACATTTCCCAATGCCACTGTGGTCTGGAATATCTGGATGCTTCACTTTCTGTTTGATCTCTGCTCCATCCCTTCCTGGGAATCTCTCCTGATTTTCTCTCCCTTCTCATGGTGACTGCTGAGGTATGACCCAGGCACCTTGCCCTGTGCCCCTGTGCCCTGTCCTCCAGGCAGGACTCCACCTGCACCCTCAGATGAAGGGTCTGGTGCCTGCAATTCTGCTCCTTGTTCTATTTTTACCCCTAAAACTGCTGCAAATGACTTTCCTCCCACTGCTGAGGAGGAAATCTTTATCCTGCACATTTGCAGTGAGATCTGGCCTGGCTGGACAAGGGCTGTGAGTCCATCCCAGGATTTCTGTGCTAATCCTCTGCCAGCTGCAGGTGGGACATTTCCAGCTGCTCTGTGGCCATGCAGGATCAGCACTGAAGCCCCCCAAACTCCTGTCTCACCACACAGACCCTGAACCAAAGCACAGCTGTCTCCTGCAGTGCTGGGGGGCTCCCCTGAGCACCTCTGGTGGGAAAGCTACTGTGACAAATGAGGAAAACTGGAAGGAATAATAATTGCTAGATGAGATGGGAATGGTCATCTGTTTGCTGGGTCCTGGCAGGACAGCCTCAGTTTCCAACGGGCTGGACAATAAAGGAAATTTCTCCTGGTGGAGTCTGAAGGAACTGGAACATTTTGCTCTTCCAAACAGAGCCTTGGCCAAGTCCTGATGCGAAGTTTGTCCAGGGTCATTATGAAATGACTGCTAATGAAGACATCATGAATTTTCTTCTTTAGTAGGAACTGGGCTGATGAGAAATTGGATTTTGATTTGTTTTTCATGTTTGGATCTGTGTTTGTAGCCAGGTACTATGATTTGGCTTCTACTCCAAGAACCACTTGGTTATCAGGAAGGTGGAAAGCTCTGCCCCAAAATTTCTACATGAGATTCTTCTTGAGTTCAAAACCAGTACCAATACATTGTCTAACAGCACAAAGCTTCCCTGGGCTGTTGAGACAATTCTGCTTTTCTTTGGAACAGGCCTTTCATCATCTTCCCATGGGGAGGTGCAGAAGTCCTGTTGCTGTCAGGGCTCAGGACCAGTCCTGGTGGACCAGGCCCTGACACAGAACACACTTTGCCCAGGTTTAGTGACTAAATTAGGATAAAGAGACTCTGGTGGGAGCTGGTGATGACTGTGAGGGCTGAAGAATTCAAAGTTCATGAGATTACACAATTTGGGGATAAAATGTGCGTTCCTTGCTGTCTTTATCCTAGCAAGCCCCATCTTACAGAGACATTTATCCACTACTGTTGGATATCCAATTTCCACCAACAACTTTTGCCCTGGTCAAACCCATATTCTGGATGCTCTCTGCTTATGGAACACAATATTTTTTACTTGCCATACTGGTAAACTTTAGTTACCAATAGTAAATTCACCTATTTAGTTAAAATTTACCCGTTTAGCTGCAACAGACTCAAATATCGTCTGCCCACTTAGGCAACACCTATCATTGCAGATTCCAATAACTCTTTTAGATTTTATCTTCTATTGGATGCTTCCTGGTTGCTTTTTGGATCCTTGAAAACACTGTGGAGTTGTCCCAGTTTTACCTGTGAGATGAGGAGTTTGAAAAGCAGAACTCGACAGTTCCAATGCCTCTGGTTTTCATGGGAAATAAGAGTTTCTACTGTTATTTGCTTTCACCCGGAGATGAGAGAAATTGCTACAAAGTGGAAATGTTTGTGTGCAGCAAATTAGGCATTATAGGCATGATTCACGGATGATCTTTGCAGTCCTCAAGAATATTTTCTGAACAAAAGTCATATAAAGGGAGCCCCTGGACAGTGACCTCCCGCTGCTCTGTAAAAGCAAAAGGCAGCAGTGGGCAGCAATAAAGCGACAAACCAAAGCCCAGATGTTTGTTTTCCATGGATGGAAACATCCCTCCTGAAGGAACAGCGAGCTTTGCTGGCATTATCTACAGGGTATTTATCTCCAACAAATGAAATTGTTACATCATGTTGGATTTCCGACAAAGTCCCTGGAGCACAGCTGGGATGTGAACTCGGGATGAGAGGCCACCTCAGCTCACACATGAAGGCTGGACAATGTGATGGGCTCTGCATGAATAAACTCTGGTAATGATTCTACCAAGACCTCAGAAGCTGTATCCTCCTAATTATAAGAAAGCCACAAAATCTCAGCAGAATTTTTGATCTGATGCACGGGGAAGAAAAAAACTCATTTCACTCTTGTAGCCATACTTGATACCATTTTATGTCCTTCTAGAAGTGAAAAGGTGAAATTGGAAGAGAAAATTGATGTAGTTCCTATGATACTACACGGCAGGAGGTTCCTTCTGGCCTTAAAATGAACCTTGAATTTTGGACTGGCTCCCCTAGGCTCTCCCGGCCTGTGGGTGCTTGTGGCAGCCACCACTGCCTTAAAGTTCCTGCCTTCCTTTAAAGTACCCTTGTAAAGTTTTCTTGGAAGCCAAGAGGAGTTTCCTCAAATCCTGGGGAAAAAAAAAAATAAAGCTGGTTTGGAATAAACACGTTGCTCTGAGGGTGCCCGGTTTGTTCCCTGTGCTGAGGGAGCAGGAGTTATTTCTGGAATGCAGCTGCCTCTCTTTAAGCTGCTGTAAATTCTCCCTGGAGCCCTCCTCGGATACAAAATTGGTCAAAATTTTACCCTTGACCCGTTTCAGATTAGCAAAGAGCAAAATCCGTCTCGTTCTGAAAAACCACGCGGAGCTGCTGGTGCTGCGCAGGCCAGAGGAGATCTGTGGGCACGAGTCAAGCTGCCTTTCCAGGAATTTTCAGGAACACTTGTGGAACACAAAGACACTGGTATTTCTGAGTATCCCCGTGCCCAGAAGCAGAGGGATTGTGTGCAGCTGGAAGGCTGCATTTCACAGGCCCAGGGCTGTCCCCGAGACACACAAAGTAGTCACACACAGGCAAGAGATTTTCGCAGAGGTCCTTCCGATCCCAGCTCACAGCTGAGAGAGCCGAGAGAAGAAGAGAAACCCCTGTGTTTATTTTTATTTTTTATACATTTCTGGGTCTAGCAGAAGATTGGCTTTTTGGGGTTTCCACCCCTCAGCCTCAGTGGCCAGACCAATTGTCAGTTACAATTGTTTTCAGGTTAGAAATACGCAAACAAAGGGCAGAGAATGAAAAACAAAGGATTTGTTTATGTTACATCTGTGGGAAAGGTAGAAAACTGCTCTAATATTGTACAGTAAATAAAAGATCTGACTCCATTTATGAAAATCACAGAATCACACAGAATCACAGAATAATGAGGTTGGAAGAGACCTCTAAGATCATCAAGTCCAACCTATGCCTTAACACCTCAACTAGACTATAGCACTAAGTGCCATGTCCAGTCTTTTTTTAAACACATCCAGAGATGGTGACTCCACCACCTCCCTGGGAAGACAATTCCAGTGCTTTATTATTCTTTCAGTGAAAATTTTTTTCCTAATATCTAACCTGTACCTTCCCTGATGTAGCTTGAGACCGTGTCCCCTTGTTCTGTCAGTTGCTGCCCGGTGGAAGAGACCGACCCCCACCTGTCTACAACCTCCCTTCAGGAAGTTGTGGAGAGTGATAAGGTCACCTCTGAGCCTCCTCTTCTCCAGGCTAAACAACCCCAGCTCCTTCAAACGTTCCTCATAGGGCTTGTGCTCCAAGCCCCTCACCAGCCTCGTTACCCTCCTCTGGACACGCTCAAGCATCTCAACGTCCTTCCTAAACTGAGGGGCCCAGAACTGGACACAGCACTCAAGGTGTTGCCTCACCAGTGCCGAGTACAGGGGAAGAATGACCTCCCTGCTCCTGCTGGCCACACCATTCCTGATGCAGGCCAGGATGCCACTGGCCCTCTTGGCCACCAAGGCACATTGCTGGCTCATATCCAACCGGCTGTCGAGCAGCACCCCCAGGTCCCTTTCCGCCTGAACACTGTCCAGCCACACTGTCCCCAGCCTGTAACGCTAATAAAGAAGCTCAGAAAAACCAGGGTGACACAGGGCCCCATGCTGCCCGGCCACAGGCGCCAGCCCGGCCCCACCACCCTGGGCAGGCCCCGAGCGTCCAGGAGGGATTGGCAGAGCTTTTGGAGCTCCTTAGGAATAAACCCCAGCTCAAGGCAGCCCTTAGCACTTGTCAGACCCGAGAGAGGAGGAGGTTTTATTGACAGATGCCCTTAATTACAGATGAGTTGCTGAGCTGCAGGAGCTTAACAATTAGTGAGCCAGGCCAGACCCCTGTGGGCTGCAGGAGAAAAATCAGTTTATTGAGTTTCAGTCCTGATATAATGGTAACCATGAGAGAAGGAAAACAGCCCTTCCCCAGCCTCAGGATAAGGGGTGCGGTATATCAGAGTTTACTACTGGAAGTGCATAAAAATAGGGATTTACTCCCCTTTTGTGTTGTGACTGCTCCAGCAGCAGCCGCTCAGCTGGGCCACTTCAGCCCTGTAAAACACAGTATTTCAGGGAGCGAAGAACAAACATTGCCATGGTCATTTTGCTGGGTCATAAATCACAGCCAGCAGTGCGAATTGCCTGCTGCAGAGCCTGGTGGAACTCCCGTGTTGGTCCCTGGCAGTATCACTGCCTCTCCTCAGCTAAATTCTCCAGAAACTCGGCTTGTTGGGCTCAGATGGAAAATCTGGGAATGCACAGCACCACTGACAGCTCAAATACTCCTCACAGCTCCGTAGGAAAGAAAAAAAGAAAATATGTAAATACCAGGAATGCAAGAAATGCAATTTAGAAATGCAAGAAGGCAGACTTTGTGCTAGAACCTCCTCTGGCATCTGGCCATTTTCTTTCCTGCATCTAAACCAGCAAGGAATAAGAGCCAGAGGGGGATGAAGAGCTCAGCAATCCTTGGGTACTACAGGAGATTCTTGGCCCTGGGGCTGGAAATCTGTAAAATCCACAGAGGTGAAGCTGAAAGCAGAGGCAAAATCCCTCACTTGCACTGGTGACCTTTCTGTTGCTGCTCCAGAATTCCCAAGGTTTTCCAAGGGGGAAACAGCACAGATGGTCCAACCCAGAGCTGTGGATTGTAATCTGCCGTGGGATTTGCAGTGGGTTTGTCAGGAGTGATCTGAACGTGTCCAGCTGCTGCAGATAAGGATCTCTGATACCATTTAACTTCCAAGACCCTCACTCCAGACTGTCCCTGCTGGAGCTGTAACAGCACCACACACTCAGCTTGCAAAATTAATGCAATTTCAAGAGGAGATTTAAACTTTTCTGCTGCAAAAAATCTCATTGGAATGTCAACATTATTATCTTGAGTGCCCAGGTCAAGCTCATGGTGGGCAGCAGGAGCACAGTTTCAGGGACAAAATAGGTGGAATGTGACAACAGGAACTCATCTGACCCAAACTGCATCATGAGACCACCAGACCAAGCAGAATTTTCTGCTGTGCCCTGGGGAAGGTGCATTCACTGCTGCAAGTTGCAGTGCCAAAGCTGATCAGAAGGGTAGGAGATGACACCTTACCTCTAGCAGAAAAGCCAAATGACCTGAGCAGGTTGAGCTTAACTCAATTTTGGGTCTGCTAGAGCTGAATAGTAAAGAGAGGGTCCATAATCCTGTGCTGTGATTGAAGGGGTAATTCACTGGGCCCCATTATGGACCCCTGGGTACTTGTTGGACACCAAGCAGACACAGAACCATGGATTCCTGAACAAATATTTCCAGTCAAGCTTACAGCAGCTGCTGGAGATACCATCTTTCCTAACTACTCTCAGGCTGGCAGCAGGAACTTCTGTAGGAGTAAACAAGCTGTTGTTTATGCCAAATGCCCTCAGGAATTTCTCCCTGAAATCTGTTCCCCATCAGACCCTCTAATACAGCACAGCCTCAGTCAGGGTCTTATAATGAGCAAAACTCCCTTTGGGGTCTCCTGGCAAAGCTGTTGTTCATTTTCTTTCAGGGCACTGCAAAGCACCACCCGGATTTTGCTCTTCTTTTTGGCTTGTGCTGTTTGAAAGGGTCTTCCCCCAGAGGGTGCTGGGCACTGCCCAGGCTCCCCAGGGAATGGGCACGGCCCCGAGGCTGCCAGAGCTCCAGGAGCCTTTGGACAGCGCTGCCAGGGATGCCCAGGGTGGGGTTGGTGGGGGTCTGTGCAGGGACAGGGGCTGGGCTGGGTGATCCTGGTGAGTCCCTCCCAACTCAGGATATTCTGTGATTCCATGATTCTGTTAAATAAAAACCTACACAAGAAACTTCAGCACATTTGGTAGGAATGAAGAAGGCAAAGGGGGGGTTGGTTTATCTCCATTTGTTCAGTTGGTTCCTCAGAGGTCTGTGGTTCCCAACTGAGTCCATTGTTATTCCCATGATTTAGGAGGTATCACACTGCCAGAATCCCCCCCGAGTTTCCATGGCTTGCTCTGTGCTGTTCACACCACTCAGCCTGTGCTTCAGGGCCTCAGGCTTGTCCTCATTTGGACAAGCAACATCTGGGGACAATAAAATAACATGAAAATCTGCCCTCAGGTTTGAGGAAATGGCCTTCTGAGGGGCACGTCTGTTGCTTTGCCCAGAGTTTATGCAACGTGCTGGCAGCACCCAAAATCCAGGGATTTCACTGCCACTCTCAGGCTGTGGTTTGGGGGACTGTCAGCAGGGATCCACTGCAGCTGGTTTTCTCTTCTACTATCCTCTGTAAATAAATAAATTTAGTTAAGTAATCAAGTAATTTAGAAGAAGTATGTTTGTAAATAAAGTAATTCAGTGGAATTAATGAGCAAACAAGGACAGCAAATTAAATGGGCCTTGCTCATCGTCAGCAGACTTAAATTAAGGGGAAAAACCATGTGGGAAGGCAAAGAGAAGACACTGCCCTGCAGTGCTTCTGGTGGGAGTTGGATTATCCAGTGTGGGCTGAGAGTGAGGGTTTTTCTCTAAAGCTGCGATTCTGGGCTCTCTGTGGGTGCAGCTCTCAGCTTTAGAGTGAATGACTGAGCTCAAAAACCATCTACAAAATAAACACTCCTGGCTCTGCTCTGAAATTGATGGCTCTTCACCTGAGCCAAGGAGCAGATGGTGTCAGAATCAATGACAATGTGCCTGGAGGTGTTTGCCCGACAGGTTAAGGATGGATCATGGGACTGCAGGGATTTCGCTGTCACTGCTCAGCCAGTCTCTGGGCATGGAACAGCTCAGGGTCAGTGGAGAGTCACAGAAACTCCTCAGCTGGAGGGACCCACAGGGATCATTGAGTGCAGCCCCTGTCCCTGCACAGACTCCCCAACAATCCCACCCTGGGCATCCCTGGCAGCGCTGTCCAAGTGTTCCTGGAGCTCTGACAGCTTGTGCTGAGTGTTCATCTCCAGCCCTTGCATCTCATTATAAAGATGAGAACCAGCAGCTCCCTGCCTGGGGGAAGGTCCTTGGAGCTCTTCTCCAGTGGCCTGAAAGGATGAGAAAGTCCAGAAATCACTGGTTTGGGGAAGCAGCTACTGGGAAGAAGGTAACAGGACTTGGGGGATGGGGCAGAAGAACCTGACGTCTCCTAACTGAGCTTTCAGCAAGGAAAAATCCTGATCGGAAGGGCCGAACTGGAAAAATCCTGACTGGAAGGACAGAATTGTCACATCAAACAGAAGCAGTGCCTGTGCACAGTCACAGGCTCCAGCTCTTGGGAATATCAATTGATACAATCTCACTCCTCTCCTCTCTGAGCAGCCTTTCATATTAAATTCCTTATCGTTCGGTTTTGCCAGCACAGCACAATCTGTGTCTGCACAGCCTGTGCGGGCTGAGCTCCTCAGGAGACAAGAGTTTCCAAATATCCAAGGGCAGCAATCAACCAAGGGAAGTGATGTTCCTTCCACTGAAAGGCACTTTTTCTGAAGCCCTGAAATTGCAGCCCCATCAGAGGTGGGTGATGCCTGAACTCCTTCAGACTCAGCTTAGAGGCAGGGGCACAATGAATCAAGCACAGCCCGAAAATTCCCTGCAGTGAGAAACTTGGGAAAGTAAAATGTGATCCCCTTTCCTTCTTTATTGAGGCAGCACAAGGGTTTATTATTCTGTCCTTAAAGAAGGGGCGAGGCAGAGGTGATTAGAGCTGAATTTTCAGGCAGCAGCAGCAGCAGCAGGTTCCAGCAGCTGCCCAGACAGATCGGCCGCCTCCGTAAATAAACTGGCTGCAGACAGGGAACTTGCTGTCTGAGGGCCAGCGGCTCCACACAGGAGATGCAATGTGGGGAGTGGATTTGCCGCACATATTTCATATCATCCGAGCTCAACCCCGAGAGCAAAATAAAAATAACACCGAGGAAAGCGATCCCCATGGGATTTTGGCAGCAAACGCGAGCTCGGGCCCCGCGTGTGTGGCAAGAGCTGCCGCTGTGGGGGCGGCCTGGGGGTTCCTGCTCCGCAGGGTTGATGTGGTGTCAGCTCCTGCTGGAGGCAGCGTGGGAACTTCTGCTCCAGTGGCAGAAGCACTTGCATACTTTCATGGAATTGCCTCATCCCCAAGGGTGCTGGTGAGCCCAGGGCCCCCCGGGTGTGGCAGCAGCTGTCCCACTGTAAACTTATCAACACCAGATTTGCTCTCCCATTTCATGGCCTGTTCACACAGATTTGTGACATGCTCCTGCAGCCAGGCACAGTTTGCTTTCCTCCTTCGTGCTTTGAGTAACTTTTCATCACCAGAGAATGCTGGGGTTTGCTGCTCAGGGCTTCTCCCAGTCCAGGAGTGTTGGAGCTGCCCAGGTCCCAGCATGGAGCCCACGGGGCTGTGGGAGATTTCCCCCCACCAGAGCTGAGCACTGTCCTCCACCTCTTCTTCCTCCACCTGCTGTCAACCACCAATCCATGCCAGGACCTTTGTCCTCTGTTCTCTCAATTTCCTTACAACTTTTGCTAAGGATTCTGTGAAAGGCCTTTAGAACTCCAAGCAGGCTTTGTCAGCTGCCTCACCCTCCGTCCATGTGGCGCCTGTTGGCTTTTCCCAAGTTCCCCGGAGGGCCGGGGAAGCACCGTTTTCACTCGGGGCAGCCACACTGGCTCTCCTGGAGCAGCTCATGTCACCTGTGCCCACTCATTTCCACTGGTTTGGCCCCTCCTGCTTGGCACACCTGGCACACCTGGGAGCTGGAGCAGCCCCAGAAATCTCAAGTCCCTACCCCAGTTTGATGCCCCACTTGAGGTCAGGCGTGGCTCTTCACGGACAAACCCCTCAAGGAAGGTGGGCTCTGCGTTCCACAACCCCCTGCAGAGCCCAGGAGGAGATTTTGGCAGGGAGTGGAGGGTGCTGGGGGGTTTCCTCCCTTGCAGCCCCTCTCCCCCTGTGCAGAACAGGGATCTCCCCCGTGGGCTCTGCTCCGGCTGCAGCCTTGGAAGGATCCCGCATCCTCGTGGAGCGCAGGTTCTGCATGGCAGGAGTGCCCTCTAGTGCGGACCCAGAGCTCTCCTTCACCCCGGCCTCTGCAAAGGGGACCCCAAACCCGACCCTCAGACCTCGGACAAAGTCCCCTCCCCATGGACCATCTGCACTGACCGAGCTGGGGACACCTTTGGGAACAGCAAGACAAAAGAGAACAGAGAATTGTTTTAAAAGTTGCCCTTTTCTTTGAAAAAAAAAAAATTGCTATCGTTATTTATTTATTTATTTATTTATTTATTTATTTATTTATTCTTATTGTATACTGTTATTTTACTTTATTGCTAATAGTTATTTTAATAGTTTTCCAATAGGTGTGAGATTTCGGCATTGCTTCGGAGAATCCCTGCCTTCGAGTTGCTTCAGTTTTTGCACATTTGGTGGCTCGGAGGAGAACCAGGTGGGAAATGTCTCCCATCCAGTATCACTGAAAAGTCACAAGTTGCCCAAACATGGCACATGCCCAGGATGTGACAGCAGACACCTAGATCACGTCCTGAAGGAGAAATTCCCACTGGGAAGAGCCCAGCTCACGTGGGAAAGCTCCCTGGGAGGGACTGGCTGGCTGTGCATCCCCAGCCTGGCTGCAGGGAGCGGTTTTCCCTCAGAACCCGCCTGGAACTCTTTTCCTGTGTGCCCCAGAGCCCGACCTCAGAGCTGTGCCAGCACAGGGGTTCAGGCAGAAGGAGGCAAAAGCAGCCTTTCCTCACAGAATATGTTTGTCTGCCCTGATTTATGTTTGTCTACACTGATTTATGTTTGTCTACACTGAATTTTGACAATTTCTTCAAGCTCAGTTGGTTTTCAGGGCAAATGCTAATTTTATTTTTTCATTTTCTTTTTCTTCCTTAAATCAGGGCAAATCCTACTCTGCTTTCTGTTCTCTGAACTGTTTCTCTGTGGATATTTCTAATTCCTGTCCTTATCCAGCTGGGGCAGAGCACAAGTCTGGTCCTGTAGCAGCAGAGGTTGTGCCTGTATCTGGCAGGTGCCTCCTTGGTCCCAGCCTGGGATGAGGGATGCTGCTGCATCCCTGGGTGAGCCAAATTCTCTCTGCCTCATTTGCAAATTGGGAGAACGGCCCAGTCCCAAAACGGCCCAAAAGTGATTCTCTGCAGCACAAATCCAAGGGCTTTAGCTAAATTCCCTTCAAAAATCCCTAAATGAAGCTGTCCTAAATTATGCCACTTAGACTAATATGACAGCGTCCATGAAAATTGCATTTTCCCAGTTGTTGGCTCCTCCTGAATTTGGAAGCATGTTAATTTTCTAGAGCAGCTAAATAGTTTCCTCTGATGATTAAAAAATGAATAATAATAGCAGTGCCCGCCTTCCCGAGGCTCATGTAGGACTTAGCAGCAAGAAATTAAACACAGTAGGAAATTCCTTGAAAGAGTTGGAAAACAAATGATTGATACAATCTCGCCCTCCCTCCCGGCTCTGTGATCTGCTTTTAGAATGATTATTAAACACAGGGAAATTCATTTGGTGCTGTAACATGAACAAGACAAATTACAGTCTCTGGAGCTCAGTTAATTGCCAAAGAACACTCTGACCCTCTGTGGGTTCATCAGTTCTGGGAGGTAATGAAGGGAGTGCTCGCCAGCCTGGGGGGGCTGCAGGACCAGGCAGGGCCCCCTCCCCGGGAGCTTTGGGGGAAATGATGAAAAACTCAGCACCTGCAACCCCCTCAGCAGGCAAAATCCAATCAGCACGATGGGGACGCTCAGGAGCCGTGGAAGGGATGAGAGGCTGGTGGTCAGATCCCACCCTTGGTTTGCTGTGGCTGCTCTAAAGGGGGTTGGTGAGATGTTGGGTCTTTCAAGGTGGGATTCATCTCCCTAAAGTCACACCTCTGGAGATAATCCAGCCTGCCCAATCCAACACCCAGCAAGCCCTGAGGGCATTCTCCATTTCCCGAGGGCAGCAGGTGCTCTGGCAGCACCTCACCTTTCCCAGGGCTTGCCAGTGGGATCCCAAATCTCATGGCAAGTTGGCTTAGAAATGTCCTGAGATTGCCCTGCAAACCCCTGGGTATTATGAGGTGGTGTTTGGGCCAAATTCAGGTGATAGTTTGGGGTTTTTTTGGTGCCATCACAGAGGTGGAAGTTGGAGATTTTCCTGTGGCCTTGGAATGCTCAGCACAGGCATTTTGCAGCACAGGAGTCATGATAAATTCATGAGCTCCTGGCAATACTCCGTGCGGTGTCACAAACAGAGCCATTGCTCTCCTTTCATCCAAACATGCCAAATTTTTTTTTTCTCTTCGTCTTGTTCCCCATTCTATTGTATTAGACTGAGATGTAAAATTATTAATAGAATAGTCCATTAATTTTACGATATTTCATTATTCAATTATTTCCTCCATTATTCTTCCACATTAAATCTGAATAATTTATTCAGTGAATTTTGCAAGCAAAATGTTCAATGCATAATTTTCTCCTTTGTTAATATTCTCCCCGTTCTAATTGTCCATGAGAATTTGATCTAATGCTCTCCAGAAGAGCAACCCTAAAGACAAAAGACCCAACACAGAGCTGCGCTCAGCACAACGATGGCGTTGTTCCCCGCTGAGGCTCTCAGTGCTCCGAGTGGGATGGGAAGGCAGGAGGGACCAGGCTGCACCTGGCACGGGAGCCAGCAGCAGCCCCCACTCCGTGTGAGCAGCGTCCTTCCCTTTGGGCAGGGAGTGCAAAGCCTTGGGAACAGCGGAGCAGGGAAGTGTGGGTGTGCTCCCTTCTCCCAGCAAAGAGCTCTCAGCCCCGTGGGGGGACATCAGAATGGGACAGAAACGCCTCCAGTCCCACAGTGTGTGTCAGGCTGTGCTGCTCTCACTGCAAACCCCAGGAGAAGGCACTGGGCTTGCCAGGGGACACATTCCACACGTGGGCAGCAGTCCCAGCCCACGCTGGGGTCCAGCCCCATCTCCTGGCACAGCTCACACGGGGTCTTTGGGATGTGCTGGAGTTTCCCCTTGCAGCATGTTGGACTTGCTGTGCCCAGCCTGGCCAGCCCCAGCTGACCCGTGGTCACGGAGCTGCTGGAATCTGCAGCTTGGGATGTCCTGTGGAGCAGGAGATCGTCACAGGATATCCTGAGCTGCAGGGACCCACAGGGATCATCCCCTGTCCCTGCACAGACACCCCACCAACCCCACCCTGGGCATCCCTGGCAGCGCTGTCCAAAGGCTCCTGGAGCTCTGGCAGCCTCGGGGCCGTGCCCATTCCCTGGGGAGCCTGGGCAGTGCCCAGCACCCTCTGGGGGAAGAACCTTTCCCTGCTCTGCAGCCTGAGCCTGCCCTGAGTGGGTGAAGGAATGTGCAGGAGCAGCTCAGGGTGTGCTGGGTTCCCTCTCACCTCCTGCAGAGCTGCCTCAGGTCCAGTGAGCACGAGCTGTGTCCACATCCTACCCCAGCCCTTTCCTGGGGGAAGAGGAAGTCCCAGCACTGGGCAGTGGTGGGTAAGAGCAGGATTAACAGCCTCTGGATTTGGCTCCTGTCAGCCTGGAGCTGCCCAGGGACACCTTGAGCCAGGAGAGAGCAGCTCCCTGCGTTGGACATTCAGACACTTTGGCTTGGACAACACTCCCAGGCACAGGGTGGGATTGTTGGGGTGTCTGCGCAAGGCCACAGCTTCGACTGGATGATCCTGGCAGATCCCTTCCAGTCAGGATTTCCTGTGATTCCGTGGCTCTGGTCAGGGTGGACTCGCAGCCCTCAGCTGCCTGTGCAGGTGACAAGAGGCCGCACCAGGACGGCAGAACTGATGTGATCAATCCCTTGCTCCATCATGAATAACATCAACAACTCCTTTGCTAACAAGCAGGTGAAGTCCTAGCTTCAGATAAGGTTTGTTTCCAGTTTTCTGCTGTGCATTTTCCAAAACACCCTCATTTTGCCTGGCATCTGGCACTCACTGGTTTGCTGGGAGAACTTCCAGTCTGGGAAGCAGGGGCTGAGCTGAGGAGCGTGGGAGCACTTGGGCTCTCCCTGACACGAGTGAATGAAATGTAGGAAATAGTAAATAAGGAGCTTTTAAGTCAGAAATAACTCTCAAGCCAAAATTTTGGGGAACTTCAGGAATTCACTGTCCTTTCCATGAATGCCACAGGCATTCGTGGGATGTTTTTAACAAATTTGGGGAACTCTCACAGTTTCCCAAATGAAAATTCAGGCAAACTGAGCTCTTTTATTTTCTGAAAACCACTGACCAGCCAGTCACCTTCCCTGCTCCCTCACCTCAGCTGCCTGTGCTGTTTTATTGCTGAAATCCAGCTAAAATAGGACACAGCAACTCCATATTAAGAGCTGTAGCCAACATGAACTCAGCGTTGGCATCACAACAGCTCCAATTCAGGGAACATTTTCCCTACCCATGTCAATAAATCAGTGGTAGGAACAGTGATAAGAGTGGTAAAAATAGAGTCCCCCAAACGTTAAGTTTTCCGTGCTGAAAGCTAATAGCTGCTGTTTTCTGAAATAACATCTCGGTGCCACCAGCTCAGCAGAAACATATGGACTGTATCAGCCATTGCAGCGTTCCCAGCAACTCACACGGAGATTTTCTGGTTCACTTGGGATAAAATCTACAGAAATAAACCTGCTTTGAGTCCCCTCGGGGTAGAGGCACTGGAGACACAAAAATAATGGGGCTGCAGAGGGACCCCAGTGCTCTGGCAGCCCAAGGGACGAGTCTTCAGCTCGAATCTCTCTGCCAGGAGGAGGCTGCAGACCCTGCTCTGCAGGGAGGGGAGTGTCACCTGAAGGCTTCACTGAGCCACAGGCACGTTGCCTTGGGGGTTGGCAGTGGCCTTTTGGAGGGGACAAAGCCAGCCCCGTGTCCCTCCAGGCAGCTCTGCTCTCTGCCCAGGGTGTCCGAGCCCCGGCTGCTGCCTTTGGCTTGGTCCCCACGGAGGTTTCTCTCAGCAGATCTGAGCTCTGCAGGGCAGAGAAACTCATTCAGAAAGTGCTCCTGGAGTGGAGAATCCTCCCTGCTGCCAGCCAGTGCTGCCCCCGTGGTGTTTCCAGCCCTGGAGATCCTGGGCTGGGGGGAAGGACAGGCGCAGGAGGACCAAGGGGAGGAATTTCACACCCCCAAGGGACTGCAGCCCCTTGGGTTTGCAAGAGCTGCAGGGCAGCATTAAAGGTGTTGTCAGGTGCTTGGACTTCCCCTTCCCCTGCCTTGTCCAAACAGACACAAGAAATCAGCCAAGGAGAGAATGTTCACTTAAAGGCTTCACACGTTGTCCCTGCCAAAAACAAAGTGTGAGGATTGCAACCAAATTTAGCCCATATGCTACAGGCAGCAGAGATTTGGAGCTCAATTCCCTCAGTAGGAAGCCCCCTGTTTTTAGGAACTGGGAAGAAGACACGATGTGTAGACTAAAAATTATATTTTCCATGCAACACAGAAAGCACCTGAATCCTGCCCTGGCTGCAAGGTCTGAGCAGGGGACTGAGAGCGAGGGGTTTGCAGTGGGAATGTCACCTGTATCTATCTAAAAAATCTATCTAAAACTACCTAAAAATAGTTTTCTTCCTCAGGTATGGAGTTCATAACAGAGAGAAAAAAAAAGGAGGAAATATTAATTTATTTTTTTAGTACAATTTCATATGAGGAACAAATGAGATATTGCTGGAATAGCGGTGTGTGCTGAGCACTGACTGCAGACACAAGGACACTAAAAGGGAACACGAGCTTTTTTAATTGAAATTGAAAAGCAGAAAACAGACCTGCTACTCATTGTGCAGTGCAGAGAACTTGGGAATCCACCTTGTACTTTGGAGCCATTAATTATTGCTTAATTAGAGCAAGGAGCATTTGCAGGATATGTGATAGCAGATTATGGCTGATTCTCCAGAGAGGCTCGGATCTGGGTACAGAAATAGCAATTCCTTGCACAAAGGGCAGCTGATCTTATTGGGAAAGGAAGAGAAGTGGCTGATCAAGTTCATGGACAGGGAATATCTTCATGTAGCAGCGCCAACACCAATCCCAGACAATTTGGAGAAATGAAGGGGGACAGGAGGTGACCTGCAGGAGAAGATTTTGGGGAAGGAGGTGACCTGCAAGAGAAGATTTTGGGGAAGGAGGTGACCTGCAGGAGAAGATTTTGGGGACAGGAGGTGACCTGCAGGAGAAGGTCTGGGGACAGGAGGTGACCTGCATCCCTGTGGGCGTTGGAGAATCCTCCCTTCTCATTAATGCCCTCCTTTGAGGAAGGTGCCACCAAGCACCCAGATTTCTACATGGTCACCTTGGTTTGGGGCTGGCCCTGGGCTGTGAGGGGTGGGATGGGGGGAACCAAACACGAGCAGCAGGTTTGGTTTCAGACTCAACAGCAGAGCAAGGGCAAACCCTTCCCAAATTGTCATTTTGGGTACAGTGGTGTCTCCAGGTGGGTCCATGGATATGGGGCAGCAAAGAGGGCTGGTGTGGCCCCAATGAGGCCATTTGATTGTGGCCTCCTTAGGGAGAAAGAACAAAAATTCTTGATATTTACCAGGAAACGTCCAACTAAAACCAGTTATTGAGTCAGATATTTGAGTTGCAAAAGAGCCTTGATTTTTTTCTTTGCCTGTACTTTCCACAGTGTGTTTTAAAAGAAGAAGGTGCAGCTCACTTAGTCCCACCTCTCCCGTCTCCAACCACCCCTTTAACAGGGATCAAGTGTTTGAAAGTGTTTGAAAACCATCCTACCCCCACAGCTCCTCTGAGAGATTTGGGTGTTTTCCTGCTGCTGTTCAGGGCCCTGTCACCACTGCCTGTGGAGCTCTGTGTCTGTGCCATCACTGCTCTTGGGACACCCCTTCCTCCCCTAAAGTTTGCCCTGCTGTTTAATTTAAAAAGCTCAGCCACTCCTCTCCCAGCCTGGCTCCACAACCCAGGTTTTCCACTCCCTGCTGAAGCACAGACTCTGCGCACCTTCACCGCCCTCCCTGCAGTTTCTGTTCCCCTTTTCAAACCGCAGCTGTTTCGCTTGAGGTTTGAGCAGCAATTTGTGTGAACATGTGAAACCTCTGTGGAAACGCTTGATCAGTTCTTGCCTCAGACCTTTCACAGCTCTCAGTTCCGTCACAAAGGTGGCAACACCGTGGCTGCATTTCAGGATTTCTCCACCTCCCTTCCTTCCAGCTGGAAGCAAAATCCTGGCCCACAAATTCAGGACCCAAAGCCTTACTTGGGATTTTCTTCATATTTCTCTTGCTCCAGTCCTCAAAGCCACCAGAATTTTCAGATTCCCCACTGAACCACACTCACCTGCCAGTTCTGTGGGAACGGTAATTCCATGAGCTCATTCCTGCCTCCTCAGCCAAGGTCGCTGGGTAGAAGATCAGTGATCTGCTCCAAGGTTGAGTCCTGAACCCCACTATGTCCTCCCCAAGCCCCACAGACCCCTCTCAGCACAGGGTGGGTCAGTTTTTCCTGGCTCAGTCTTTAGCTCCTTGCACTAATCCCCAGTTTTTCCAGCTTAAGTAAATATTTCCCAGGAGGAACTGTATCAGATCCTCTGCTGAAGTCCATGCAGAGGGATCTGCATTCCCTTTGCCTGCAGGATCTGGTCTTTAATTGAAAGAGGAGACTGGGTGAGCCTGTCTTGATCTGTCCAGGATAAATACCTGTCCCGTTCCCTCTTAGTCCCTACCTTCACTTCTCTCATCTTTCTCTGGAAATTTTAAACTCCCACAGGTTCAAACGCCATCGTTCCTGCTGTTTGCACACCACCTTTTGCAGATCACACAGAATTTCACTGCATTAAATGCACTGACTCAGGCTTTTGCCCTTGAGCATGGGACTGTCCAGTTCCAAACCTCCTTCATCAGCCTTTTCTAAAGCTGATCTGTTATTGTGGAGCTGCTGCACCTCATCATTTTAAGCCTTGATCCCAACTGACTCTCTGGTAGCCCCACACCCATCCTCATCCCTCTTATTCATAAACCCAACTCCACCTTTTCCTGTAGGATCCCTCAGCACAACAGGATCCTCCTCTGCTCTCCTCACCTCTCCCACGGAGCCACCTTTGTAGCTGAGCCCTTTGCTCCCACCCTCAGACCTCACCATCACTGCTCAGATCCTTCCTGAGCTTGTTATTTGTGGAGCCACCTGGGAATTTTCCCCACCCACTCTTCCCTTCACTCTGCACTGAGTTGCAAATTCCATGGTTTTCCCCCTTTGGTTTTAAAAAAAATCCCACACCTCCACATCCAGCTCCCTGGGCTTCTGTGGCCAGCTGACTTCACTAAATAATTTTGTGAAATTTCTCCTAATTTGCCCTTTATAAAACCAACCCCCCACTTACAGGCTTAGTTGTTTGGGACTTTTCACCCCCCCTTCCCTTTAATTCAAACTGAATCCACCCCTGGTCACACAATCCAAGGTTATTTTCAATAACCACCTCCTCTATAGACTCTTTACCCCTTGCCAAAACCATGTCTAAAATAGCATCCACCTTTGACTGCTTCTGTGGCTAATTGATGCAGAAAGTGGACATTTCCACCCAGAATTACCTGGCTCCCTCTACTAACAGGATCATTGATCCTCCAAGGTGTAAGATGATGCTTCACTGTCATGTTCTGGTCACCAGAGCTCCCAGGCTGAGCTCTGGAATTGTCTTCACGGAGAGTCCTGGATGGATTTTGTGCTGACTCTGTCTGTGGGAACACAGATTTCAGGAGAGCTACAAGGAGATCTACAATTCAATACTCAGGGAATCACAGATGGCTTTGGGTTGGGAGGGACAGTAAATCCCACCCAGTGCCACCCCAGCCATGGCAGGGACACCTCCCACTGTCCCAGGCTGCTCCAAGCCCCAGTGTCCAGCCTGGCCTTGGGCACTGCCAGGGATCCAGGGGCAGCCACAGCTGCTCTGGGCACCCTGTGCCAGGCCCTGCCCACCCTCCCAGGGAACAATTCCTGATTCCCAATCTCCCATCCAGCCCTGCCCTCTGGCAGTGGGAGCCATTCCCTGTGTCCTGTCCCTCCAGCCCTTGTCCCCAGTCCCTCTCCAGCCTTCTTGTAATCCCTCTTTAGGCACTGGAAGGGTTCAAAAGCAGCAAAAGCCTGTCCAGATTCCCAAATCTCCCTAATGCACCTTTGCCATGGGATGGGTGGTTACAGATGAGATTATCTGTGGAGAAAACTCACTCAGGGATATTTTTGACAAACACATCAGACTCTGCATGAGCAGTGATTTTCCAGCACAGAGTTTAAACCAACCATTCCCGTGTTTCAATACCTCACCCACCTTTTCTTGTGCTGGACACAGCCTCCAGGAGCAGGCAGAGCACATTGGCAGAGGCAGAGCAGGAATCAGCCACTGCTTTTGCTCTTCTTGCCCTGAAATGTGACATTTATTAGCAGCAATACCAGAGGAAGATAAAGTCCAGGGCCAGAGACGACAGCTGTGTAATTTTAACAGACTCTTAACTTCAATTTTCTCAGCTTAACAGTATTTAAATCACTCTTTAACTTCCCAGTCAAGTGATTTCTACCACCAGAGTGCAAAGCACAATGAAATTATTCCATGTGTCCGGAGCCTTGTGGTCCCAGAAATGCAAAAGGGACACAATTCAGCATCAACACGGGACGCCTCCTGCCTCTTTCCATCTTTTCCAGGCGATATTTGAGGCAGACAAGGGTGTGGCAGTGTCCCCACAGGGCTCTCAGCAGCATCGGGGCAGTGCCTAAAGGACGGAGCTCAGTCGCCCTCCCATCGTCTCTGCCTGTGGGACTCGGGTGGGCTCTCAGGCACTGAAAAATGCTCCAATTTCTGTGTTTTCCCTCTTGTCTTTGGACCACTAGAGGGGGGTGCCTGTGCTGCTGTGAGCTCCAGAGCCCAGCGCTGCGACTTTAAAGCGTTTGCAGATAACGTGGAAACATCAAACAGGAACTCGAAGCCGTGCTCCCCGGCTGACAAATGGCAAATGAAATATAAAATAAAAGCTGTCAGCTAACAAATGTGCTGCTGCTGAGGGTATGGGGAGCTGGGAAAGGAGTGACACGGAGGGGAAGGCTCTGGGTGATGGTGAGGAAGGAGCTGGAGGTGGAATTTAAGCAGAAAAGGTGCCAAATCCCCAGAAATTGCCCTGAAAATCCCACTCTCTGTCAAGTGTCTGGTCCTGAGCATCGTGAGTCCCCCAAAGTCGGGCTTTTCCCTGCCTGCATCCCCCAGGCCAGCTCAGCACAGCTGTCCCCAGGGAGGGGGACAAGGTGGGCTCGGGGTGACACGGGGCTGTGTCTGCTTGTGGGACCACTCATCCACGGTGATCTTCTCGATGTCCTTTGGTCCTATCAGGGTCTGTCCTGTGTGCAGGGAGGGGTCAGGCACGGAGCAGGCTCTGCTCCAGGGGCCCGGCAGTGGCACCAGAGCAACGGGAATTCCCTGGCAAATCCCAGGAATTCCCCCTGCACAGGAGGCAGAACTTCTTCCCTGGAGTCTCCTCCCTGGGGATATTCCAGACCCATCTGGACACAATCCCGAGTGGCTGCTCCAGGGGACTCTGGGGGATTTCCAGAGGTCCCTCCCGGCCTAAGCCACTCTGAGGTTCTGTCTGTGCTGTCCCAGACCTGGGTTATTCTCCTTTGGGACACAGGAGGAACCCCCCAGCAGCAGGTGAGGCTGGGAAAGAGGAGGGAGAGAAAACAGGGATGGAGTGGAGGTCAGGGAGAACTTGCTTGTGTGGAGAACCAGTCCCAAATCCCAAAACTGAATGAAATTTCCGGTTGTGTCACCTTCTCCCCGGTTTTACCAAAGCACGAATCCACCTGTGGAAGTGCTTTGCCCACTGTGGCACAGGGACATGGTCACTGTCACCCTTCCCACGGCAGGGAGCATGCAGGGAGCGCGGAGCTGCTGTCAGGAGCTCCCAGCCACATCCATCCAGCCCTTCCCTGTCTGTCACTGGATTGTGGGGGATCTACAGCAATTAACGCCTCACGCTTGTGACTGTTTCCTGGTTCTTGCTTTTTCTTTCATATATTATTCATTTTTCCTACTTGTAGTCGATGTTTGCAAGTCTCCCTGCTTTGAGCTGTGAAGAGAGCGCTGGGTTTGAAATCTTGAAATGCTTGATGGTGGTGACGTCTGGGCTCCTTTGTGCCGCTGGTCGCCGGAGCGGTTTTGTGTGGGAAGGGTGTGCTGGCTTGAAGGCAAAACCAGCGAGAGACTCCAAGTCAGAAAAAACAATTTAATAGGAGGGAGAGAAAAAGGGTAAAATAAAATAAAATAAAATAAAATGCATGCAATAGTACAAAAGATCACTGACAGAGTCAGAATACAACCTGACACCGTGGTGGTAGCAGTCCAGATGAAGTGGTCTTGTTGAAGCAGTGTTCCCACAGAAAGGTCTGGTAGCTCTTGTCCTCTGGGAGTCCAGTGGGTAAGGCTGCCTGTGCTGTCCCAAATCCCAGATTATATCCAGGTGGGAATGCTTGGCTCCTCTCCCTGGGTGGAGCATCTCACAATGGGCTGATATCATTTTATCAGTTTTGCAATGGGTCCTTGATTGCCTATTAAACAGAGATAGCTCCTGGAGGGAGTTATCTGTGAGTCATGCAGGACGGCATTGATGGGCCATTAACAGAAGATAGTCTGGAGGGAGGGGGCACGGGAAACAGGGGTGCACAACTTAGTTTCAACATTTCATGTAGATGGTGATAGAATACGTGCTTTGGGCACATTTTACATTGTAACCTAGGACAAAGGGGAATTGAGGAGGCAGGAGGACAGGAGTGGGATCTGGGATCCAAAGTGCGTCCCTGCCCCATGTCCCTCCTGAACCCAGCCCTGAGGAGTGCTCCCAGCCCAGCTCCTCCTCAGAGAGGCTGAGGAAGGGTGAGACTTCAGTGTTTTTAGATAATGGATTTTTTTTAATACTTTTTGCAATTATGTATCCTAAAAGACCCCTTATAATGCAAAATTCCCAAGTTTTGTTCTGCCAAAATACAAAAATCTGAGCTCCGTCTCAGAGAATCACAGAATATCCTGAATTGGAAGAAGCCCACCAAGATTATGGTCAGGACACCCCAACAATTCCACCCTGTATCCTGTGGCATTGATTTGATTTCTTAATTCAGTTTGCTTCTCACTTCTGCAATTTTTTTCTATTTAATCTATTCTTGTAGGATCTTCTAATAAAAATGAAGAAATTATTTTTTAAAAATAATTTTAAAATAATTTCCCAAAAGCTCCATGTGAATGCACACTTCCATCAGCACCCAGAAGAAGCCTTGAGGTGCTGGGATTTCCTGGAGAGGATTGACCAGAGCCCATTTCCAACCAAAAGTGAAGCTGATATTAGAAGGAATATTAATGGCACAGACTCCAATATAACTTTTATTTGCAATCTGCCAGGCAGTGGTTTAAAAATGCAACATCTGAGGAGACATTTTCCTTTCAGCATTTAAACAAGGGTTTGAAATTCAGTTCACACATCAACGACGTCATTTGAACACAGGACCTGACATTTATTTCACCTGGAGCTGCTGAGCTCTGGTGAAAACAGGGACTGGAGAGCAGAGCTGGCCACAATTGCATTTAAAAAATCCTGCTTTTAAATTTCTGAAACATGTGACATGAGATTTGAAGGGTCTGCCTTCAGTGTTAGACACACTCAATAAAATCTGATTATGGCTCAAGCATCAGCATCCTGTTCTTTCAAACAGATTGCCGGAGAACAGAAGGTTTGTCTGAAGATTTTTGAGGCAGGAATGTGTTCAGGGGTAATTCTCGCTTGTGCCAGAAGAATGAAACCCTGGCTTTCAGCAGATTTTGGACAGTGGGAAGTCAGAGCTGGAAAATTTCTCTGATTTTTCAGAACCACACCAAAATGCTGCAAACCACCTCTGTTAATTTGCAGATCCCATTGAGGTCTCCTGTTACAATCCCAGTGGAATCACCAATCATTTTCCTTCAAGGTCTCTCTGTGTTTTCCCCTTTCATCCATCCCTGAGCAGCGTTGCAAGTGGTGATATTCCTATTTACGATTTTCGTGGTATTATCACATCAGAGGAGGGGCTTTGCCCATTCTTCCCGAGATTTTGGTCAATGCATTCAGGGCTGGGGGATTCTGTTTTCACATCCCCAAAACCCCCTCCAGGAAGAGCTGAATGCCACAAATCAGTCCCCACCCACCGCTTAGAGAAACTCCCGGGGGCATTGCTTTGGTCAGGTCTGTCCTGAAGGAACGATTATGTCCAAGTGGATCAAATCTCACCACAGGGAAAGGACTGGGATTGTTTTTGCCGTTCCACAGAGATTCAGACCTGGGGGGACCAGACTGCAGTGGTGAGCTGGTGCCACCAGGCAGTTCTGGCAGCAGCAAAATCAGGTTTTTTTGAAGGATATCAGTTTTATATCTGCATTTTATTCCCGTGGCTTTGCAGCTGTGGAGGAATTTTAAGCAGGATGGAGACTGGAAGGACCTGGCAATGATAATTAATGTGGGAGCTGGGACTTTTCTGTCTGAGAAAACAATAACAGAGTTAAAGCATTTGGGCTCTGTCTGGAGCAATCTTGGGGAAATCTTGTTAAAAGGCCTAAAAATCCAGAGCAGGAGATGCTCAGTGTGGTTGTATCCACAGGAGAACCAAGGAGAAGGAAAAGCTGTCTTGAACAAAACACAAAACGCCCAACAAAAATGAAAAAACTTCTGCTTTTCTGATGGAAAACTGTAATGAGACCAAGAAACGTGGGAAAGTCTAAAAGGATCCTGGGGTGAAAGGCAGAGGGGGTGGAGCCACCAGGATTTCTCTGGGTGTTTTACAGCTCTGTGATGCCACAGGTTTGGGCTTTGCTCTGTTTGACCAAACTGGGAGATGGTTCCTGTCTTATTTTACACAGGACCTCACCTTGGTTTCCTGCTCGAGCTTCTGCGCCTAATTCTCATCACCTGCAGGGCAAAATCCAATGGGATGGAGAAGGCACTTGATGACTCTGATCCTAAAAGTCCTCAGAATGGAGCAGCAGCTCAGCACTGGAGCCATTCTAAGGCCACTTTGCCACTGCTGGGAGAAGCAAAAGGGGAAAAATCAGCCTTTAATAGAGGCTTGGCTGGGTTTGAGGTATGGCCCAGATCCTCAGGCACCATCAAGGAAGGTGTGATGGCAAAAATGGATTCTCCGCTATTGGGGGAGCCAAGTCTTTTCATATTAATGATCACCAGGGTTTTGTGCTCGGTGCAGACGTGCCTGGAACTACAGAAACAGCTCCAGGGAGTTGCAAGGTGTACAAAAAAATTACATTAGAAACTGTCCAAATTGGAATAATTTAAAGAGAGTTAAGAAAGGGCGTTCAAGAATAGACTTGTTCTAAATGTCTCCATGCTGATTTCTCTGCCTCCGAATGTGAGGTACAGGTATTTGTGGAGTTAGAAGTAGGTCAGTTATTTTTGTCACTCATTATTACTTGTGAAAAATGTGTGTAGCAAATGTACCAACATTCTGTAGCAGCTGAATTTGGGACGCTGGCATTTCTCTTACACGTATTCGGGGTATAAATGACATGATTTCCTCACTGCAGTGTACAAGGCAGTGATTTCCAGGGTCCAGCCCTGTGAAACCCCACTCTGCTGTCATGGAAATGCCTCGGAGAATCCCTGGGTCAGTTTGCGATCTCAGGGGAGCTGGGGGCACCTTCCTGGAGCTCAGTGAGGTTTGGGTCTCATCTCACTTGGGCCACAGGATTGGGGTTTTTGCTGGTATTTGAAGAAATGCATTTGGCCACACAGAGCACACGGGGCTCAGGGACCCCTGGCAGGAGACACCTCCTCATGCTTCAGGGGAGCTCTGGCTGCCTCTGCAGTCAGCGGAGAGACTCCAGAGGATCAGGGAATATCCTGAAGGGATATCCTTGGAAAGGACCCACCAGGATCATCCTGCCCAGGACACCCCACCAACCCCGCCCTGGGCATCCCTGGCAGCGCTGTCCAAAGGCTCCTGGAGCTCTGGCAGCCTCGGGGCCGTGCCCATTCCCTGGGGAGCCTGGGCAGTGCCCAGCACCCTCTGGGGGAAGAACCTTTCCCTGCTCTGCAGCCTGAGCCTGCCCTGGCCCAGCTCCAGCTGTTCCTTGGCTCCTGTCCCTGTCACACAGATTGGTGCTTGTCCCTCCACTGCCCCTCAGGAGGAGCTGCAGATCCCAATGAGGCCTCCTGTCACAATCCCAGTGCCCTCAGCTGCTCCTCGTGGGCCCCTCCAGACCCTTCCCCATCCCCGTGTCCCTCCTTTGGACACTCTCTCACAGTTTGATCTCTTTTTTATATCGTGGTGCCCAAAACTGCCCCCGTGGCTCAAGGTGAGGCTGCCCCAGCCCGGAGCAGGGCTGGACAATCCCTCCCTGGCCCGGCCAGCAGTGCTGGGCCTGCAGCCCCCAGGACAGGATGGACAGCTGGTCTGGAGATGGGGAAGAACCTGCTCCAGGCAGCTTTTCTGTCCCTGGACTCGAGCTGGACATGGACATTTTCCATGCTAATGAGAGGGACATGGATACTCCAGCAACAGCAGCACTTGGTGCAGGCGGGGTTTGAGTCACACCCAGCAATGTCCAGCAGTAATTCCTAAATGCCCACCCACCGCAGAGGCCTGGCTTTGGCTGGAGAATTCCTGGCGCGTTCCTTTGATGTGGGGCTCAGCAGAGGGTGGGAAGAGCTCTTGGGACAGGTGCTGCTCCCTGAACTTCCACAGAGCACAGGGGGACAGAGGTTTGTCCCCAAGGTCACGCCAAATTCCAGACCTTCTTGTGGTGGGATGAGCTGGGAGCCCAGATAGGGTGGAACTGAATCAGCATCTGGCCAGGGTTTGGAATAAAGGAATTCTTTTGGGACAGTGGCTCTTTGTTCCTGCTTTTTTTCCAAAAAAGTCATCTTCCCACATCCCTGCCTCAGAGATGAAACTGCTTCTCCATGCTGCCAAAGGAAAAGAGATTTTTTTCCTCAGGAAAGAAAGTGGTTTTTCTCAGGAAAGAGAATTTTTTTCTCCCTTTTTTACTTTAAAATACAACAGATGCCAACTCTGTGTTAGGAATATCCTCATGGAGAACTGCCTCTCGCTCTCTGGCTGCATGTGCTTCCAGCACTGCAAACTGCGGTGGATACCTGGAATATTCCAGGAAGGAACAGAGGCACTTTTGGGTGTAGAATATTCAGAGAACTCCTGGAAATGCCTGTAGGAAGGTGAGGTGACCGCCAGGGCATCGGTGGGATTTCCCTCAGGCTCTTTGGGGTGTGCAGGGATGGGGAGGGAGGCTCTGTTCCTGCACCCCAGTCTCAATTTGCAGTAGCAAAGTGGATGTTCCGTTGCTCTCCCTGTGCTGACAACGTGAACTTCACCACTGTCCAAAAGAAAATTTTAGCTATATTCCATGCAAAATGAAGAATTTCTCCTCACTTCCTCATTTCAAATGATTCCTTGGGATTTTGCATCCTCCTTGGAGAAAAAGACAAAAAGAAAAAAGAAAAAAAAAAAAAAAAAAAAAAAAAAAAAAAAAGGTAAAACCAAAACAAACCAAAACAAAAAACCAAAAAAACCCATCCCCAAATAAAAGCGTTTTCTGCATCTTGCACTGCAGCCTGTGAAAATCCTGGCCCCGAGGCTAAATTGTGACGTTGAGTCTCTCTGAGTGATCATTTACTGCATTTTCTTTCGGGAGTTTTAAATTTCATGTCATTCAGTTTCGGAGAATATCCTTTTGCTGTTCCAAATACAAAAATAATGAATCAGAAAATTATTTCTTTCCTCTAGACCATTCATTATTTTCCCATTCCCTTCCCGGGTCCCCACATCTTTTGCTCTCCTTCAAAACTTAATTCCCCCCATCTTTGAAGTCTCTTCACAAGAGCCCCTTCTCTCTCTGGGTAATATGTGTTTTCAGAGGGAGTTCTGCTATTCAGAGGTGCCTAAGGCTGATCCTCAAAGAGGTTTAAACATCTAAATTCCACCGAAATTGAGGCGAATGAGCTTTCTAAATGCTTTTGAAAAGCCGGGGCTTGTACCGCTGAATTAGGTGCATTTGAAAGCCCAGAACTGAATGCCATCCGCGGGGATGCCACGCAGACAATCTGGGCAATGGTTTTAGGATGTCCTTTGGAATTATTTTTTCCCCCCCCCCACTTAAAAAAAAAAAAAAAACCCAAAAAAAATCAGTCAAAAGGCATTTGAGGAAATCATTGAGTCCATTCGGACACACTCTCAAAGTGGATCTGTAATTTCCCTCCAACAGATGTGTGGGAAAAATTCTTTGAAATATTCCCTCACTTAAAAAGCAGAAAAGTTGTCCAAAACCCGAGAAATTGCACACGAAATGAGAGATTTTTCTCACCAGGCAAAAGCAGCATTTGCTGTTGAGCAAGTGAGAGCTTGTGAGCTCCTGTGAGCACTGGTGCTCAGTGCCTTTAGCAACCCATGGGCTCGATTTTCCCTCTGAAATCTCCCATTCCTGAACATTTTCCATCTCTCCTTTCCTGTTTGAACCATTCCACTCATCTGATTTGATATTACTGTATCTAAGGAGAAGTTGAACTTATTTTTAAGACTTGGGCTTTGTCAAGGTCAGTGGTTGTACAACGCCAGCGAGAACTAAATTTAGCTGAGTATAAAATATATATTTTTATTTATTTCCGAGCTCAATGAAAATGCTGGGTGTTCCAGTCAATGGTAACCAACCCCCAATTAAACCAACACAGCCAGAAAGAAAGCAAAACCCGAAAGATTTACAGTGCTGCAGTAAGAAAATATTCTGAGAAAGCCAGAGGTGCAGGATTGAGGGGGGGACATCACCTGCATGAGAAAGGAAACCTGGAGTTCCTTTATCTTGATCAGGAAAGCAGCAGCCTTCTTAATTATGTAGGAATTGTAGGAATCCTGCTTTTCCTAGGAAACCCATACAAAAGATGAAACCCTCCAAAAACCCCTGCTTCCACAAGCTTAAAGCTGGAAATTGCAGCTCGGAAAAAAACCAAACAAACAGGAGGGTGAGGAGGTGCAGGGACTTCGAGGAGGTGCAGGGGAATAGAGGAAAACTTTCTGGACTAAAACCCTCTTGTTGCATATTTTTCCAGTTTTTTTTTTTTGCTTCTCTATCCCCAGCAAGGCCGGGAGCTGTGAGCCTGTGGGACAGCTGCGGGCTGAGAAGGGCTCCGGGAATAAGAACTCAGGAGAGGAGGAGAGGGACCTGAGCATCTTCTGTGTGTCCCACACGGCCACCACAGCCCCGGGGAAAGGGCAGCACTGGCATCAGGTTATTTGTGGGTATTGGCACCCGGAGGATGAGCTCAGCAGCCCCTGGAAAGAGGAGCCGGGCACACTCGGGATTTTGGGTGGATTATCACCCCGATTTCCAGCCCTGAGTGGGTTGGAACGTGCCACGTTCTTCTGTTGGGCTTGCAGGGAGGCAAAAGCTGACTGGAATCTGTATTCTTGCTGTGGGTTTTAAAAATAAAACCGGAGCAGGCTAATTCCAGCCATCAGTCCTCGTTTTCAGGCTGGGCTTTCCTCTGCCGCAGCTCCACAAACCATTTTTAATAACCGAGATGAAACATCAGACTGTGACCTATCACATCATATTGCATCAGTCAAATTGTGTTACATCCAATAATAAACTCCTGCCACTGATGTTACCCAACGTGACAAGCCAAATAGAAACCTAGAGCTGGAGAATTCAAAGAAAAGTGCAGTTTTGATAAGCCAAGATCTTAAAAATATCTGAGCTGCTTTTGATGGGGATTCGTAGATTTATTCTGATGTTTAAAACCCTTGGAGAAATTGGCCTGGCTGTGAGCAGGAATATTTTTCTAGACAGTTTGGAGGATATGTGTCCTATAATTGCTTTTAAAATAAACTTCAGCTACCATTCCTATAAAAACAGCAATTCCTGGCATGAAGTGGGTTGTGAAGAAACAATAAGAAAAGCAGGACCTAAAACTCCCTCCTGAAATTTAGGCTGACCTTATCTGGATTAATAATCAACTAATAATTAATCCAAATATCTGGTTTCAGGGCGCTCCAGAGTGAGTTCTAAAAGAAGAATGGGTGAAAATGGATGGAAAAATGAGGGCATTTCTGATTTTTCACTGTCATGTGGTTCAGTGACAAAATTACTCGCATTGGAGTTTTTAGTAAAGGGAAGAAAAATCTCACCAAAATGAAAACAGCTCATTTTGGGAAGAACATTTTGGTGGTTTTGCATTTGAGAACTTCCTTGGGTTAGGACACAGAAAATGCATTTTAGGCAGTCAGCTTTTGACGGAGAGCAAAGAAAATATCAAATCCTCCAACTTGGAGCTGAAATAAAAACTCAGTTATTTGCAAAGCTGTACATCCTTCACAAGGCCTGGCATCATTTTATTTAGACTCATGGAATGGTTTGGGTGGGAAGGGACATGAAAACTCATCCTATTCCACCCCTGCCATGGGCAGAGACACCTCCCACTGTCCCAGGCTGCTCCAAGCCCCAAAGGGCACTGCCAGGGATCCAGGGGCAGCCACAGCTGCTCTGGGCACCCTGTGCCAGGGCTGCCCACCCTCCCAGGGAAGGATTTTTTCCATCTATTTACCCTAAATTTCCCCTCTTAGTTTGAACCCATTACTCTTTTCCCTGTCGTTGTTTTCCTACATCCCCTGTGTTTGCATAGAATGAATTTCAGGGTCAGAGCCGTGTGTGCTGAGCAGAGTCATTCTCAAAATCTGAATGTCCGAGTTAAATGGTCACAAAATGTGGTACAATCCTACGGCTTCAAAGAATTCCATATCTTGTGGGTATCAGGCAGAACATTTCCAAAATACCCCCATTTATAAACTACTTTGCACCTGCATTTGAGAGATGTTTGTGCATTCAGGTTGCAGACATTTACTCAGAAATCCCTGCTAAAAGCTCCTGTCTAAGAGAATAAATCTCTTTCTGAGCAGGAGGTCCATCCAGGTCACAAAATCATCAATATTTTAATCTGGGAAAAATTCCTGTTACCAGTTATTTTGGGAAGTGTTTGGGGTCAAAACCACATGGCAGCAGCTGCTTCCCTGGAAATTCATCCAGAGCCCTGTTCCTGCTGTTCTGGGGTTCACGTTCCCCACATCAGTGTTAAAGAAAACTGATTTCCCACTGTTTTAAGAACAGGGGGATGAGGCCATAAATCACCAGCCCTGAGTCATTCAAAGGAAATCCTGTTAAAGCTCCAAGTATTTTCCTAATGGAGCAAAATGAAGCAAAAAATTGAAAACATCCAAAGTTTGAAATTTTTGTTTACTGGATGTTTTGGCATCTACTCTGAGAATTTCTGTGTTAATGAGAGGGGAAAAAAATCACACATAGTGTATCCATTGTTTCGTACTCCTTTTCCTTTATTTCACATGAAAAAGAGAAAAGAGATTGATTGAGCTGAAATTTGAAGCCAATCTCAGGGGATTAGTTTCATATTCACTTAGTTTCCTGTAAAGCTTCTGCATTTATAGTTATTTTTAAGGAAAAACTAAACTGAAGGTTGAAAGCCATTAGCAATAACTCACTTGGATCTTAACTCATTCTGATGTTTACTTATTTTGATTTTAATGCACTCTGATATTCTTATGCCATTTGCTGGCACATTTCCATGTATTCAAGGAGCTGAATTGTTCTGATTTGTCAGTCTGGGAGCAGGGAGGAATTCAGAGCACCAGACCCACCGAGGACCCAAGTTCCTTAAGTTTTGATTGAGTCTAATATCTATTGATAAAGGTTTGCTTTAACCCCTTCAGGAGTATTGCCTTCATCCAACCTGATAAAATGCCTTCAAATTCATCCCAGAGTTTCTTGATGGCCATAAAATCTGAGCTATAACAAGCAGGGATATTTTTCAGTCTGGTGCAAGCCTGGATGTGCAGAGCAGGTTCCACCCCACAGGTGCTGATGCCCGGGTGATGGGGGCTGTGTGTGACCATCCCTGCCTCTCCCCTGTCCAGGAGCCGCTTTCTGGAACCTGCACATCCATTTGGAGAGCAAAGGGGGAGCTGGGAGGTGCTGTCTCCAGCAGGAATGCTCAGCACAAGGGAATAAATAGGAGTGTGGATAATTCAGGCTGTGGGGGCACAGCAGCTCCAGCAGGAGCAGGGAGGGGTGGGTTTTGTACAACACCACCACTCCAGAGCACACAGAGCCTGAGGGGATTCCTGGAAATGCAAACCCTGAGCTCTGGGGAGCCGTGGGAACGAGGGAACAGCAATGGGCTCTTCCCTCCTCTGCACAAAATGCACCAGGGAGCTCCTGGAGGATCCCATTCCAAAATCCCCCGATTGTCCTGACAGTGAGGAAGTAAACTCAAGCCTTAAAGGCAGCCAGGCTTCCCTGGACAGATCCTCATTTTCTCCTTGCAATGTCCTTTAATCTTCATGCCTGTGGAAATCACACTTCTCCTTCAACCAAATAAAAAACTCTCACCAAAAGGTGTGAGCGCACTTCTGGCAGAGAAGACCTTACTCAAGGCTGCCTGTCCTGGGCTTCCTCTTGCAGGAATGGCATTGGCAGCAGATTTTCCAGGAGAAGAGGCAGGTTTGACCCTCAGCACCATTTCTCTCATAACTCACACTGGGGCATTGGGGGTGGTCCTGTGACGTCCCCTCTGCTGGGGCTGGGCCAGGTGTGAGCGCTTGGAGTCACAGACTGTGAGATGTCAGAGGAGTGTCAGCACCGGAGAGAATCCAGGAAAGAACAACAAAAGGGAAGAGAGGTTGGAAATCATGACACTTGAAGAGATGTTAAAAGAATGGGGTTCCTGCAGTCGAAAAAAGCGGAAAACTGGTTGTTTTTCATGGCTGCTTTGGAGTGATTTTTAGGAAAAAACCGTTGTGCTGTCTTTAGGATATTGGGATGGTTTGGGGTTGTGCTGGATCATCTGGAGGAGTTGTACAATCTGTTTTACTGAAATATCAGGGCATGGGCGAGCAGTGCACTGCAATTCTCGGGGCACAGCAGGGCACCCTTGTCAGAGCTTGCTGAGAGGAGACCAGACTCCAACACCTAACATCAATCAGGAATAAACAGCAGGGCTGTGTAAAACACAAATCATGCCAATCTAACCTGATGGGTTTTATTTTCCTGTGTGGCTGAATTATTTCAGTTCTGTGGCTTTTTGCTGGGAACGTGAATATTTTCCAAGTATTTTATAAAATATTCAGGATGAGGCTTTTCTGATCTGGAATAACCTGACAAACTCAGGAAGAGCAACAAACCCCAACTTTGGAGGGATTTGCTCCTGCAGGAGGACTGAAAGCACTTCATTGCAGTGGAACACTAATGAATGCAGCAGTACCATGGGGAAGGTTCTGCCCTCAAACGTGACTCCAAGCAGGAGCAGTGAAATCAGTTGCACAATCAGAGTTTTGCAGCTCTGCATCATCAGCCTCCCACAGACAGGAGAGAATGGCATTGAGAACTGCTCCCCTAAAATATTGTTTAAATGATTTGCTGTGAAATTTTGCGCTCAGGCTTTGGCAGCAGACCTGGACCCGGCTCTGGCATCCGTCTATGGGGTGCAAATTCACAAGAGATACCGGACACTGCAGGCAGGAGATGCTTGAAATGTTTAATTTCTGACTCCTTCCTGCCCCTTGCAGAGTCAGGATGTCACATCCACTGTCCCAGCTACTGCTGCTAGTGGTTTTAGAAAACTGCTTTCAGGTGCTGTGCTGACTGAAGACAAACCCACAAAATTTCAACCAGCCTGCAGATTTTCCAGGCCTGCTCTATTGAATTGAGTCTGTTCCTGTCTAAAATGGGATTTAAGTTGTCCTCTAGGCAGCAGCAGCTCAGGACACACAGGAACCCTCTGGAGTAATGGGGGTATCTCGCAGTGATTGGTCTGAGATAATTTGTGCAGTCAGAGGCTCCAGCAGGTGAAACTTGGGAGGTTTGACCTTTTGTGTAGACATCATCCTCAATTTCACCTTGCTCTGTGCCTTTGGCATGAGTAACAGATGTTCAGATTATCGTGAGGGAGGCTGAAGCTCATTTGAGAGTCTGCACAAATTCCATCAACTTAACTAAAACCATAAAAACGGTGCCTTTTGAGGCAGGGTCGAGTCAGGATACAACAAACCCCACTGGGAACAGAGGTTAACCTGTGCTGGGGCACAGACAAGGTGCTTTACCTCGGAGATGGGAGCTTCATTCTCCTGGAACAGCACCAGGTGTGCTCTGCTGCAGCCTCCTGCCGGGACAGAGCGCAAACCCTGCTTGCTTCTGTCTCAGAGCCGTCCTGCTCCTGTTCCAAACACAAAATACCTGACATTGTCACCTCACAGGAGAGACCTGAGCAATCTGGAATAGCTCCAGTTCAGAGCATGAACATCCAACCTCAAACCAGCTGGGAGATCTGGCCGTTGGGAGGGGAGCTCCTGAGGGCTCTGTTCAGCCCGAGAGCAGAACCACGGCCGTGGTGCCAGGGAAAAGACACAATTAGTGAGAGTAATTAATCTCTTGGGGACACTGAGGGAGGGCGCTGCACGCAGGGAGGACACCTGCCATCAAATATCCCAGCTGTGGTGCCAGTGCTGCGCTGCAGGGCTGAGCAGGTCAGCAAGGGAAATTCCTGCCCTGCCCCATGACCAGCCCTGCATGTCACCTTTTAATTCAAGGCAGGTTTGTCCTTCGGTCCCTGTCCTGCTGTGGGGACAGCCTGGAACTGTCACTTCCAAATTTAACCAGTCCAAAGAGCTGAATCCAACCTCATTTCAACCTTCCCTTCCCTGATTGCCCTCTGATCCAGAGCAATGGGAAGGAGCAGTTGGGAATTTACTGCTCCTGGGAGCTCCTGGTGTTCCTTTAAAATCCATGGAGAATGTGCAGTGGTTAACGATTAGGAACTTGCTCCAATGCAGTGTTTGTACCATGGATTTGTGTCAAACTGCACCTGTGCCTAGCTCCTGATGAGCTGTGAACTTCAGGGTGGGTATTTTGGATGGACCTTGGTCTAATCCATTCATGTTTGGAATTACCCATCCTTACCTTTTCCCTGCTGCCATCCCATTTTTCTGCCTGTGATGGGCCCTCAGTCCATAAGATTCCCCTCAGGACTCTGCCCTGGCTGAGCCTCCTTTAGGAGGAGTTGGGCCACCTGGAGAAGGTAAATCCTCTGGGATTTACTGGGCTGGCCCAGGACTCAGGGATGGCTCCGAGCTTTGCTGGAGCTGTGCCCCAGCAGGATCCCCGCTGGCAGGGCAGCGCTAATGCCCTGGCACAGGGCTGGGATAATCCAGCAGGAATGTGGGCAGCGCTCAGGCCTGACCCCAACACCCAGAGCTGGCACTGCCCAGGTGGCACCGCACACACAGCCCAGGGAATGCTGCTCACCTTGAAATTCACTGAGAACAAAGCTCTTGTTTTACTGAAATGGCAACATTAGGGAAAAACCCCAAATATTTCATTAACCCTCATGGGCAATAACAAAGAATAAACCACAAATATCCTTCAGCTGCACCCCATCACCTTCAGCCCTCCCTCAGTCTGGGCTGTAGCCCTGAGCCAGGACTGTCAGGGGAAGGTTTGATCACTTCATGGGCACCATGGCTCCTCCTCCTCAGCATCACAAACCTCCTCTTCTCACTGAGCCCATGGGAGCAGACCTTGCCCTGATCCCAAAGTGCCTCCTCAGCACGCAGCCAAACTTGTTCCCAACCCAAAGGAACTGAAGTGTGCAGAATAAACTGCAAACAGCAGAGCCAGGCAGAGCAGTAGTGGCTGCAAGTATGGTCGAGTGCTTTGCTTCTCCTGTGAAGGGCTGTCAGTTCAAATCCAGGCTGGAATCTCAAATAAAATGAACTCATTTTTCCTGCCTGGAAACTTCCCAGGACTTCCAAGTAGTCTGGTGTCACATTGACAGCAGAATTGGGTGAATGATATATCCCACAGTTTTTGTTTCTTTTTTTTTTTTTTTTCCCCCCCTTGCAACGTCTGTGGGTAGTTCAGGATATTTCCTGATCAGATTTCTTCGATGAGATGATGGCAGGGCTTTTCTCCACTTCATGATCACTCTGCCAGGAAAATCAGACTTTTCCTCAATGGGAGCTGTGGTGCAGTTTCTATCCCTGTGCAGTTTCTGGTCACCCTCCCAGGCTGCACGAGGAGCCTGCAGACGTTACCCCAGGTACATCTGTGCAGTGAAAGATGTGCAGAACTCCAGGTGCTCAAAGCAAAAGGAGCAGTTGCTTGGCTGAGCCAATTCCATCCCATTTTCCCTGCGGGGTGCAGTGATGGTGTGTCCCTAACCCAAAGGAGGGGCTGGGGGATGTGTGTGAGCTCCAGTGCTGGAGCGATGTCCCAGAGAAGTGGAGTTTGTCCCTCTCTCAGGCTGCGAGGGGCTGAACCCACAGCTCAGGGTGCCCCAAGAGCCTCAGTGTGAAAAACCAGGGCTGAAATCTTCTCATGCTCCAGATTTGTAGAGTCCTACCGAAATATCTCTCAGAATCCCAGAAAGACTCCTTGAATTAGAAGAGACCTTAAAGACCATCCTGTTTCTTAAAATTCATCTTTTGGAAGGTCTGAAGAACTGAGATCAGCTTGATGGCCTTGGCCAACAACCCGTTCCAGAGACCTGGGAGTGACCACAACCCCAGAAAAGCTGATGTATGGAATCAAAAGGTCCCTGAGGACTTCTAGTGCACATGAACATCAAATTTACCTACAAAGAGGGGGAAAGAGTGGAGCAGCTGGAGCTTGAGTCCTGCTCAGAAAGGTCAGGCTTTAGAACAAACCGGAGAGAAAGAAATATCAAAGGTGTGGTAGAAAACAGCATTCTGTGCAATAAGGAAATTGCCTTACAAATAATTCAATCTGCTCTTTAAATGCTCAGTGTATCAGGCAGCAAGATGCAGCAGAATGTTTAAGAAATAGATTTCATTGAGGAAAAAAATCCTGTAGTGCTGATAAGTGGCAGACAGCTCACAAAAATTCACTAAACAAAGCCAAGAGAGTGGGCCAGCAATAAATGTAATCCAGGTGAGCAGGCTGGAGGTGGAAAGCAACAATAACTGCAGGCAGCCATGCCTAAATGTGCTGACAGTTCCCATTATGAGACTCAGTTCTCACTTTTTGATAACTTTGCTACTTTAATTCACTCGGGCTGCAGCTCTCCCAGCCGAGTTCTTCTCCAGACTGGGTTTGAAAAATTGCTGCTGTGGATCAGTGCTGGGGGTGAGGTCTCAGGGAATTTATTAGACAAGAATGACTCCGCATCCTTTTTCTCCAAAACGCTTTAAAAATCAGGAAAATCATCGAAATGCCATGTTAAAAGGGAAGTGATGTTCTGGAGAGAAGCACCAGAGGATGTGGAAGTGGCAGCAGGGAGGTTGCCCTGCTGTGTTGGTGCTTTGGCTGGAGAACCCCAGCGTTCCTGCCAGGCAGAGCCCGTCTGTGATGTCACTGCCAGGAGTGGAGACTTCAGAGTGCCACACAAGACCAGTTTTTCCATTTTAGTCTGGGAAACAGAAGATCTGTAAAAATGTGCCTCTCCCATTACAGCCTCATTTCCAAGATTTATTGCTGTTTGTGCAAAGGCTCAGCAATGGGGACAATCTCCTGTTTCAGGTTTGTTATGGCTGTTTGGGCTGCATCCACAAAGGGGTTTTGGTGCCTAAATATCTCTTGAGCTGTTTAAATCAAACCCACAGGCTCCCCTGACATTTCTTAATTCTCCACTTGGAGTCATCTTCCCTGGGATGGACCTGGACCTTCTGTGCTGTATGGGCTGACCCTTCCCAAGTCCTGCCCTTACAGGGCTCTTCCTCTCTCTGCTCCCAGCCCTGACTGGGAACTGCGTCTGCCCTAAACCTGAGTGAAACTCTCTGGGTCTGATCCAGAGGCTCAGACCTTTCTCAACTCTGCCAAGAGATGACCAGAAGGCCCTGGACCCATCAGGAGAAATAAACAGAGTTTTCTGTGCCTGGAAGGAGCCCTAACGAGGACAGGCCAATGTGGACTGCACAGGAGACTCACTGGGCAGCAAGAAAAGAGCCTGAGATGCTTTTGCTCCAGCTCCATGGCTTTGGCCCTGCCAGGGATCAGAGACCGCCCAGGAGGATGGAGAGGCTCCCTTCCTGCTCCAGCAGGGCTGGGTGACCTGCAAAGCTCCTTTCAGCCCAGGGTCTGAGGCACCTCACAATTCTCTCACACTCTTGTTCTCTGGAGACCCCCTGTTCTCTGCCCCCCCTCAGGAGTGAGGCACGAGTTCCTGTGTTTTACACAAACTCAATCAATCCTCAAAATCGGACTTCCTATGAAAAGTGTATTCTGGTGTCAGATAACAGGATTCTGGGATAATAAGAGCCAGACTTGATTTTGGGTGAGTCCTTGGAGCAGAACTGTGATGCTCAGAAAGAATTGAACCCCAGGCTGCCCTTGCTGGGATTTTCACACACAGTCCACTGTGCAGGGCTGTAATGGGGGTAACGGGGAACACTTTTATTTCCCTCAGTTTGTCCAACATTTGGGCATTGTTTGTGGCAGGATGTGACTCTTTAGAACCCTGTCGAGCTGTCTGCCAGTGCTCTCAGCTGCAGAAAAGCCCCAGCCCTGCTGCTCCATGGAGATCACCTTTACCTGGTGTGTATCCTCAGCTGAAGTTTCAGTGCACATCGCACTTTTCTCAAACACGTTCACTCTGGTTTTCTGGAGGTTCCTGACCTCCAAACACAGCTGAGGCACTTCCCAAGCAGTGATGTCCATTAGAAAAGCACAAACTAGTTCCTGGAGTTGGAGTGGGCTCCAAAGCAGCCCGCAGTGACACCAGCAGCGCCTGAGAGCTGCTTCTCCCTCCGAGGGTGCTCTCAGCACTGCTGCTGCAAATTCCCAAGGAATTCGGGGCTGCATGTGGATGTAGGCACATGGCTTTGGTCTGCTTGCAGAGGGAAATCAGCATCTTAATTCTAGCAGGGCAATTATCCTCCTACAGGCTCCACTCCTCACATGAGCACTCGTTTGCGGCACAGTTTCTGTTTTATCTCCCGTTGCATTCCTGGAAAAGCAGGGACACTAAAAAGCTTCCGTAGGCAGGGGTGTGAGCGGGAGCCGTACTGGTAAAATTATACCGGTGGTGTAATTATCCTGATCAATTTTCCATATAAAAGAGACTTCAGAAGAACTCATTTGTTTAACTATGTAAGCCTCAGCCTTTACTCCAGTGGCATCTCCGTTCACCAATCAACATAATGAACACAGGCAATTAAGGTGCACCAGAAACCTGGTTACATTTCCTAAAGGCATTTCCCCATGTCCAAAGCTTGATTTGCAAAATTAATGAGCTGCTGAAGTCCCTTGGTATAAATCAGCCCATCTCGACCGACTTCAGATGAGATCCCCTCATCCAGCTGAAGGTTGGGTCCTTTGTTTGCCAAGGGCTGCCCTGAGAAGCAGAATGATGGTTATTTTCAATATTTACAATTTGCTCTGGAAGTTAATTTGGACAGTGTACTCAGTGATGGAATTAAATAGCAGCCTGGGCACAAGCACTCATGCAAAGGGGAAAAACCCATGGTTTTACCCTGTGGGCTGAGTCGTGCCTAGTGAGGTTCCCCACTGTGATGGGCACACCTGCAGCCCCTCTCTTCATCCAGGCAAATTTCTCCCCAGAAAACCGGGTACAAAGCGCAGGATGTGGCTGCCCAGAGGCCGGGGAGCAGCAGGGCCCCTCGGCAGCACTGGCATTTCACGGTGCCTGTGGCACTTTGGCCATTTGCTGGGCGAGTCCCGTGGAAATGGAGCAAAAACTCTGCTCCTCCACCGCTCAGCAGCAGAGAGCGAAGGGCTGTCAGGTCCCCTGCTCACAGCTCTGTTGGCTAATGCTGCCCTCAGGGGGTGAGACTCCTCCTAAAACCTCTGAAATGTTTGTGGCTGATGTGAGTGAAAGTGATTTGCCCTAAACCCCCCCCCGCATTTCGTGGGTGCTGCAGTAAAGGACCGGCCCTGCTCCTGCAAGGGACCTGATTTCCATTCTCACAGCAGCATTTGGGGCCAGAAAAGTGTCAGAGGAGAAGCAAGGGGCGGTGTCAGGGACATCCCGAGTCCCCACAGCTCCATCACCCTGCCCTCAGGGACCCCTCCTCACCCCCCGCTCAGAGCTGGGAGCAGCAGGAACTTGTAGGGAAAGGAGGGGTTTGGAATCTGAATCTGGTCCACAGCTGCTGGCTGCATCCTCCCCCAGGGCTGTAGCATCCCTCAGACTCGTGTCGAGGCCAGGGGAGGTTTATGTGGGATATTAGGAGATATTTTTTTCATGGAAAGGATGGTCAGGCTGCCCAGGGAAGGGTGAAGTCACCAGCCCTGGAGGGATTAAAATAGGTGGATGTGGCACTTTGGGATGTGTGGTGGCCTTCCTTGGCAGAACTGGGGGAACGGTTGGATATTTGAGGCCTTTTCCAGCCTAAGTGATTCTGTGATTCCATGGTTTTGTGATTATTGGGCTGACTTCTCTGCTCTTTCCTTGCTTGCTTATCCTCATGGACAAGGCACCAGGTCACCCTGCACTGATCAAACGTGAAAAGCAGGGTCTGTGCACCCTGAGAAAAAACTCCCTGAATTTTGGAGGCAGGAGTTTTGGCCAATTAAAACAGCTGTACAGAAATTCTAAAGGAGATGTGTAATTTTAAATGGATGAGGAATTCTGGCCTTGCCATGGCCCTGGGTAACTGCTGAGGTGTTGGGCTTGGGCCTTATCAGAAAAGGGATCCCAACTCTGCACCTGAGCTCCTGCCATGGAACAGAATGGAGAAAAAAAGAAAAGAAAAAGAAAAAGCTGCTGGATGTGGACCAACAACCCCAAAGTTCTTGCTAGAGCTCAATCCATCCAGGCTTGGGCTCTGCACTTCAGGAAAAACATGGGACAGTTGGCAGTGAGTGCTGGAGGTGAGTGCAAGCTGAGAGAGCTTTGGGTTGTCTAAGGTACAGTAGGGAAATTGGTGCTGAGAGCATCTTCAGAGAGGTCTTGAGCAGCCTCTGGGGCAGGCAGGATGGGAAATGGGGCTGGATTTGCCTCAGGGGTGGTTGGATTGGGTGCTGGAAAGCCTCCCTAAGGATCACCAAGCACACCAGCTGCTTGTGTTGGAGGCTGATCAGCACCTTTGTTTTACAGAAATCAAAAACATCTGAGTTTCACACAGTCCTGGCCACAGGAGAGGTATGGACAAGGTGGGTCTGTGAGGACACCAGTGGCCCTCTGCCTGGAACTGGGAAGCTCTTGGTTGTTTGCCACTTTGACAGGAAGTCTGTGCTCCGTCTCTGTACAGAATCACTGACACATTTTCGTGTCTCGACGTGAGGAGAGTAAATGGCCTCGAGCTGTGCCAGGGGAGGTTTAGATCAAATTTTAGGAAAAATTTCTTCACGGAAAGAGTTGCAAGGCATTGGCACAGGCTGCCAGGGCAGTGGAGGAGTCACCATCCCTGCATGTGATCAAAGAATGTGGGGATGTGGCACGTGGTTAGTGGTGAGCTTGGTGGTGTTGGTGGTGTGACTCCATTATCCTGAAAGTCTTTTCCAACCTCAACGGTTCTGTGTGGCTCAAGTTCATCTCTGTGTGGTCTCCACCAGCAGAAAAGTCTGGGAGACCAGCTCAGAGCTCTGTCCAGCAGCAGAAAGCCCAGAAAACTGACAACACTTTCACAGCAGGGACTGTGAAGAAGGGCAGGGATAGTGCAAGGAGCAAGGGCAGAGCTGTTGGCCCACGGTGAAAATGCATCTGAGTGACTCCAGGAGACACTGAGCCACAGCTTGGCAGAAACACAGATTATTGTAGAATTCTACATATTTCCAGAGAAAGTTTCATCTTTTACAGTGCACAGGCAGGCCAAGCAGAACATCCTTCACAGCACAAGGACACTGGAGTATTTCAGATGCAGAATCTGAAGCATTTTTGATGACCCACTCTTTACCCACATTCATTATTTAGGTCTGTCTGTTTCAGAAACCTGACGGTTTCTCCTTATTCTTAAAGACAGATGCTGAGCTGGAAGTTTTTAATCTCCTCTTTCCACTGGGCTGACCTCTGTCTCTCCTCCTAACGGGAGCTCTGAAATGCAGCGACACAAATCCAGAGCCCTCGTTCTGGTCCGAGGGCTGCAGAGGCAAAAGGGATTCCTGTCACTGAGGAACTGGTGCAATGTCTCCATCTCACTGGAGCTCCGAACCAGGCTTACCTTTGTATCACCAGTGCTCTGAGGAACGGGGAGCTGCTGGAATGGCCCATCTCAGGCACCAAACACTGAGCTGGTGCTGCGCTGCTGGGAGGGGTCACCTCCCATCTCGGGGGGCTCCAGCTGCTGCTGCCTCTGTGCCCCCATCTGTGCAGAGCGGGCTGGAAACAGCTCTGAGAGACCCCTCCCTCTGCCCCCGCCCCTCTCCCTCCCTCCAGAGCCAACACCATCCTCTCTCCTCAAACTGCATCATCAAATGTCCCGAGTATGAAATGCCATCGTGTCTGACATCGCACATTCCTCACATTCCTGGCTTCTCCTTGCTTGAATTTCCCTTTGTAGCTTTGATGCCCGTACAAAACACACTGGAAATAATGCTGCTTCTAATTCGCTTTTAAACACTTCCAATCCATCCCATCCTTGAATCCTACTTGCACTCTTTGCCCTGGGCTGCCAAAATGCCCTTTTGCAGCTCAAAGGCAGAGGGAAAAGAGGGACATTGAATTTTGGGGCCACTTCCCTGCCAGTTCCAGCAAGTCAGAATAAAACAGAGGAGCAGAGCAGCCGCTGAAGACAAAAGCCTTTGATCTGATTTTATCAGAAATACTTGTGCCAACGAGGAGAGGAACGGGGCAGAAACTTCAAGGTAAGAGTCAGGATCAGCAGGGTCTGAATTTCTTCTGAGTCCTTTCTATTTGCCACATGAAAGCTTCTCCCTCTCCTTGTCTTCCTTCCTGGGCTCCCTGGAACATTTTAGTCTGGCTGCAGGTGATGGTCTCAGAGGAAAGTTTCACTTTCTGGAGAGGCTGCTTTTGAAATCTCCTTAACTCACTCCTCTGCCCACTCTGTGCCCTTCAATTCAGCTTCAAAATCATTTCCCTCCCCAGCATTCTTCCTTATATACAGAAATGTTTACCCAAAGGTTAAAAATCCATTTACTGTGGCTCGGGAGATGTGCCTGGCACTGAGGGCTCTCTGGACAAAGACACTGTAATGAGGCCCTTATTAAGAGCAAGCTGCCACAGGAAATCAGGGTGGACAGGAATTTTGTGCTGGATGTCAGACTCCAGTAGCTCCGAGTGAATTGGGCAGGAGGGCAGAGCTGGAGGAAAAAGTGGCACTCCAGAAAGAAAGGAATTTGTGATCGCCCATAACGAGAAATACTGAGAAACCTGCAGAGCAGAGGGATGTTGGAGAGGACTCCTCTCCTGGTGTGAGGCAAACACAACCAAGAAGTCCTAAAGCTGGAGCCACAACAACTCTCACCAGACCTGGCCCAGGCCTGTGGAGCTTTGCCCTGACTTGGTTGTTTCCATGTGCGACACCTTGTGCTTGGATTCCACATCTGCTCCTGCCCTGGGAGTGGGGATCTCTGACCTCTGGAGAGCAGATTGTTGGACTTCACCAAAAGAGGTCCCAGCCCAGTCCCAGAGAGCCCCAGGCCAGGTTCCTGTGGTGGGGATCCAGAGGTGAAGGTGGCTCCACTGCAGCTCTGACAGCTCAGGGACATTGTCCCACCCATTCCCACCCCCTTCATTTTCCAAAGCCTAAAGGGGCTCCAGGAGAGCTGGAGAGGGAGTGGGGACAAGGGATGGAGGGACAGGACACAGGGAATGGCTCCCAGTGCCAGAGGGCAGGGATGGATGGGAGATTGGGCAGGAATTGTTCCCTGGCAGGGTGGGCAGGGCCTGGCACAGGGTGCCCAGAGCAGCTGTGGCTGCCCCTGGATCCCTGGCAGTGCCCAAGGCCAGGTTGGACATTGGGGCTTGGAGCACTCTGGGACAGTGGGAGGTGTCCCTGCCATGGCAGGGTTGGCACAAGATGGGCTTTAATGTCCCTTCCCGCCCAAGCCAGTCTGGGATTCTATAACTGAGAAGGAGCTGAGTGCAATGATTTGTTTATTATGTGAAATCCGTCTTCTATTTTCCACTTTATTTTTGGTGTATTTCTTCAGGAGAAATCATTACAGATTTTTTTTCCTTTAGCATTTCACAGGAGAGCCTGCAATGGCTTTGACTGGAACAGCTCCAGCCTGGTTTGACAGAGATTTGAACCAGGGCTCTCAGGTCCTTCCCCCAGGGGTGTGGTCACAGGGTCTCAGGTCTGTGGGTTTGTTGGGAGAATTAAAACTGAGGAGTTTGGGAGAATTAAATCAGCAGTGGCTGTGTCTCATTCTGAACTTTGCTTCTGGAGACTTCAGTCGCTTTTAGAGGCAGTGGTTTCTGTTATCAGGGAGGTTCTGGGGTCCCTGACCCTGCAATTTGGAATTTGGGGAGCACACGGAGGAGCCACCCGGCCGTGAGTGCCCTCGTACCCACACAGAGCCTGTCCCCTGTGCTCCCAGCCCAAACTGTCTCCCTTTGCCACCAATGGATGAACGTTTCACCACCATTTAATCCTGAAGAACCATCTAGATTGAGAAAAAAGACATTAAATGATCCACAGAAAATTTTCCTCAGCGTCCCCATGTGATTTTCATTTTCAACCAAAGCAATGTGAAGTGTTTAACACTCACTTCCAGTTTTTATATTCTTGTAGGGCTTTTCTCCTTCACTTTCCAGCTCTGGGATTCACAGGGGTTTTCCCTACACCCTCTTCACAAGGACTTTGCAGAATGTTGTCCATAAATTCCAAGAGCTGTGAAATTTTCAAAGCCTGAAAGAAATAGCATTGGCCACCTTGACCCACATAAAAAGAAATATTTAGTGACAGAGAGACTGGTTGGGGTGAAATGAGCTGATCTTTTTCTTTTCACAAAAATAATGTTTCCTCTTGTTCCATCTGAAGATTTAGTGCCCAGCTGAGTTTATTTCTTCACGCAGAACAATATTTTCAGCATTGTTTTCTCTTCATGGGCACTCTCCTTCCATTCCTTGGCTGTCTCACCCATTGAACTGCTTCCAAATGCCCCAGAGGATATTTGTGGTTACACAGGACTTGACTTTTTAATATAAAATTGAAATAGAGGCAGCAGAAGAACCAGAACCAAAGCACCACCAAAAAAATTTGACAAATTTATTTAATCAGATTTATTTCCCTTGGCACCTTTGAATGGCCAAGGAGCTGTTGTGTGAATGTCACTCTACAGGATAAATCCCTATTTCTATTGGGGTTTTCAGGAATACAACCACAGGAATACCCTTGGAGCTAGATTGTGCCTCAGAAACAGGAATTTTTTTTTTTTTTTTTTTTTTTTTTTAATATTTTCTCCTGACTGAGTAACAGCAATTCTGAACATTTTGAATTGAAGCGAGGCAGAGCCTGCCAGCTTCCCAAAAGGAACACGAGTATTTCTAAAGAGCTTCTAAGGGAGGTTGCAGGATGTTAATTGCCTATGGATACTGTAAAATGAGAACTAAAATACCAAAGGTTGCCAGGTCCCCTTCAGTCATTTTTTTCCCCAGAATTCAGGCTGCAGCTCAGACTTGTTCTAAAGGTAAAAGGATTTTTCTTCCCTACCTGCAGATGCAGGATGAGACTTGTCCCTGTCTTTTGCTCGCAGACAGGTCAGCAAACACCATCTCCATCTCCAGAATCTGGCTGAGATTGACATTCTCCTGCACTCGTTCCTGGCATGCAACCTTTACAGGCTTTAGCAGGGCAAGAAATTAGAACAAACACATTAAAACCTGTAAAATAAGAAGCATGAGCTAAACCAGTGGAAATCTCAGCATTCCCTTCTATCTGCCTACTCCAGCCAGCATCCGAGTGACCAAATCCTACCCCACTGAAACCATTCCAACCCCTGGAAGCAGAGGTGGAATTCATCCCCGTTGAATTTTGCCGCAGGAAATTCGGAGGTCGATGGTGATTATTTGCTGTCAGCGCTGGGATGGTCACAGTAACCGCGGCACAGCGATGTCCGGAGCTGGGCTGGGTCCCTCCGTTCATCCCTTCCCATGAAGCATTTTGGAGAATCCGAATTTCCAGCCTTTGGTGGCCCTGAGCTGTGCAGACGCTCCCAGCCCTGCGGGAGCAAACGGAGCTGCTCCCAGCGCCTCTGCCCCTTCTGGATTTGGCTCCTGCAGAGCTTTGGTGTGCCCCGTGTTTCTCGAAGAGCTGGGGCCGCGTGTGACTCTTGGGATGCTCGCCGAGGAGCAGCACTTCGTTATCCAGAGCTGATCTTGCGTTATCAGAGCAGCTGGGAGTGAGATGAGCTCTAAGGATGCTCTAAGGGCAGGAGCAGAGGGGAGTCTGAGGTGTGGAATGGGATTGAAGGTCCCTCCCACCCAAACCAGTCTGGAATTCTGTGAACCCCCAAACCAGGGGCTGTCACCCCATGGCCACATTCCCTCTGCTGCTGGCACGGCTGAAGGTGCCCAAAGCAGCCCAGATTTTGGGATTGTTTCCCCACAGGAATCAGCCATGGCTGGCCTGTCCTGCAAACCCCAAATGCTCTTTGCCCTCCTGTTTGCCTCTTTCCAAGCTGAGTCTTTGGCAGCTGTGCTGATTAATTCTTACCCCTCTTAGAAAAGAGATTAATACACAAAATAACATCATGAGCAGCAGGGATCTGATAAACTCAATTGGCTCAATGACTGCTGGCAGCGTTTTCCCTAAATCAGGAATCGTTCTGGGAGGACAGGATGAAAGGAAGAGAGAGGCTCGGTGTGTGAGGCCTCTGTGTGTGCAAATGTGTGTGTGTGTATAAAGCACTTGCGGGTGTTTTTTAAATCAGCTCAGCATGCAAATATATATTTCTGCTGAAATGATGTTCAAACAGTCAAAGCAGAAACAGATGTATTGAAAATATAAATACAGGGCTTAATAAATATTTTATCATCAAATATTTCAAAAATGTCATCTTTAAAAACATGAAAATTCCGCCTCGGGAGGACCAAAATATTTAATCACTCTCAAGAAATTCTTAAAAGGGAATCTCTTTCCATCAGATTCCTTCTAAAGAGAAGAATGAATTTCCAGGTGCTCTGAGCTATATTTATTTTAATCAAAATCACTCGTGGAGTTAAAGGAGATAAAATAATCAGTGAGGTCATTATTGAGATAACAACTTCTGAATGAACGTTCTCATTAATCTAATTATAAAATGGAATGGTATCTTGCTAATCAGGCTGTTAACTGCGCCCCTGGAAGTGTGAGGCTGTAATCACAGTTGTGTGAGCCGGGACAGGGCTGTGGGGAATGAGAGAATCACAGCCCAGACCGCGCTGGCGCAGGTGAGGCAGAGACCCGGCGGGGATTGTGACCTGCAGTTCATCCCCACAGCGCTCAGGGGCATTAAAAACTGCCTGAATGGAGCCTCTGCCTCACCTGCGCTGTTCCCCTGGCCTTGGACACGAAGCAAGGCTCCGTGAGCATTCCCAAAGAGCTCCAGTGAGGCCCATTATGCTCTGCAGCAGGGGGCTGGGGGTGTTGGGAAAGGCAGCGTGTTCTGGAGGAAGGATGTTCAGCTGGGTGCAGGGCTGAGGAGAGCGTTCAGAGGGTTCTTGGGCTGCCCTTGTCAAAACCTGCTCTGGGATTCACAGCCAGGGATCCTGTCACCCCACCTTTCTGACACCTTTCCAGTCAGAAATACCTGGGTTCACATTAGGAGTTCAAAGACACAGCTGGAGAGTCCAGAGGAGCCACGGAGCTGCTCCAAGGGCTGGAGCCCTCTGCTCTGGAGCCAGGCTGGGAGAGCTGGGGGTGCTCACCTGGAGAGGAGAAGCTCCAGGGAGAGCTCAGAGCCCTGCCAGGGCACAAAGGGGCTCCAGGAGAGCTGGAGAGGGACTGGGGACAAGGGCTGGAGGGACAGGACACAGGGAATGGCTCCCACTGCCAGAGGGCAGGGCTGGATGGGAGATTGGGCAGGAATTGTTCCCTGGCAGGGTGGGCAGGGCCTGGCACAGGGTGCCCAGAGCAGCTGTGGCTGCCCCTGGATCCCTGGCAGTGCCCAAGGCCAGGTTGGACACTGGGGCTGGGAGCAGCCTGGGACAGTGGGAGGTGTCCCTGCCATGGCAGGGGTGGGACAGGATGGGCTCTAATGTCCCTTCCAGCCCAAACCAGTCTGGGATTCTCTGAACACTCTGTTCACATTCTCCAGCGCTACCCAAGCACCCTCTGATTTCATTTTACAGCATCTTCCCACTCTCTGTGCATGTTCTGCACTTGATTTCTCTTTGTGGGGGTTTTCATTGTCCAGGTGATCTGTCACCCTGACCTGTCCTCACCAGGGGCATCCAAACCCATCCTCCCCAATCTGAGCAAGATCCTCTTTTTCTGTCACTGAGCAAACAGCCCGAGGAGCCTGGGCACGCTCCTGGCAGCAGCAGCTTCCTCAGCTGCTCTGAGCTGTGTCCTGCAGGTCTCACCCCATTTCCTGCACCATTTTCTTCCCTCAGTTGGTGGTTGCTGGTGATTTAGCAATGTCAGTGTTCCTGGTCCATGGAACACCAGGAGAGGATGAGTCCTGAACTGTGGTGCTTCTCTGAGACTGCTCTGAGGAAGAGGAAAGAATTCTCCCTCTCTAAGTTATGCCAGGTGAATGAGGAATGATTGCCTGGTTTAAAATGTGTACTAACAAATCCATGCATGGCAGCTTGATGAAAAGCTAAAATGACACATCCCTGAGTGAGCTTTCCAAACAGCGTCACGGGATTTTAAATATTTGAGAAGAAAGATAACGTTGTACAAATTGTATAAAATGTGGCTGTACCACTGCACCAGCTCTTCAAGGGGGAGCAAAGGTTTATTTTCTGCTCAGGTGTTTTCATGTACCCCACCAAGACCTTTCTGCATTTTTAGCTCCTAAATTCCTCTACATTCGGACATAATAATTTATTTCGTTGGAGGGGGGAATGAAGACAGAAAAGATTTTTCTCCTACTTATTAATGCCTGGTAAGAATTTTCACAGCTATTAATAAACCCAGAGTAGTTAATTTCACTTGAGCAGATCCAGGAGCCAAGTGATGTCCTACCAGACATGTTTTGAAATTTCCAGTAAATGCACTAAAAATATTTTGCCACAAATAATATGGAAAAGCGTTGTTCATTGCAACACTCAATTTCCTGTTGTCTGTGTAAATGTTCTACAGTCAGGAGCATTCAGATTTTGAAATATGGAATAAATTTAAGTTTAAATGAAGTAAGAAAAGTTACTGTTGCAGAAAAAGCCTTCCTTCAACGAAATTTCAGGTCAGCTCCCCTGGATTATGGAAAGAAGGTGCTCAGAAAAATGAAGTGTGCTTTAGAGTTTATTTTAAGGCAAATTTCTCTAAAGGGTGGTTCAATGAAGGATGGATTTGCCGAGTGACTTGAGAATTTTCCTGAGCATTTGGAAGTCCCATGGCTGAGTTAACAGAGCAAGCAGCCAGCATCACCCTCAGTGGCACGGCCCTGGTGCACAGCCCTGTCTGATATTGGAGTCACTGTCCTGCAGGCAGCTTCAGAGACATCAGAGCTACAGTTCAGGAACACTGGGTGCGTTTGGGAGCCTTGAAGTTCAAGATATCACACCCTGGAGGGGGAGCAGTGGCCAAGGTATAAACCTGATTGCCCAAATCAGTGCTGATATGGACAGAACGCTAAGTGCAGGTTTGTCTCACCAAAATGTGCCCCAGACCTTGCTGAAAGCTTGAATTGAGGTCCAAAATCCAGACTGATTTCATCTGGCCTGTTGAGGGAATGGACTTCCAGGTGGTGGTGGATTCCTATTGAGGATATCTGGAGATGGTTTCACTGTCACTGCAGTCACCTGCTCCTGGGGAACTGGGCCCATTTGTGGCTTAGTGCTGAACACAACATCCAAGGGTGGAATTGTCCTCACCTTGAGCCAGCTGGGACATTTCACTAAAAGCAACGTGACACGAATTGTCCCCAACGTGCTACACAAACGGGATGAATGGGTCGCACACAAGTCCAAGAGGTCTCAGGAGTTGCTGAGGTTTGGTGAGCTCCTCACCATCCTTCAGCCAGTGTTTATATGACTGCTGGAGTGGCCCAAGAGCATCTGCAGCATCACAACTTCCCCTCTCTGACACAAACAGGATGTTTTCTGGTGTATTTGTCATCACATCCCTTGAGTTCCTCTGCATTGCAGCACTCGTGTTTGAAGGAAAGCATGGCTTTGGGATAAAGCAGACTCCTTCAGGAGCCATCTCAGCCTCCCCAGATGTTTCATTAAGGTCTAAACCAAGGAAGGCAAAATCCGGAGGTGTTTCAGTGGTGAGGGGGGAGCATCCTGTGGAGGAGCAGCAGCATGAAGCCTCCCTGCACCGTGGCACTGCCTGCTCCATGAGCAGGGAGCAGCAGGGGTGTGAACCCCTGGGCACCAAGGAACAAGCTCTGCTCACCTGTGACACTGCACAAAAGTGCCACTCCCCTGTGCAAGGTGATGACAGCACCCAGTGCCCGTGTGCCAGACCCTGAATGGATTGTCCTGGGGCAGGGAGTGTCCCCAGCAATGTCAGCCCCAGTGCAGAGCCCCATCCTCCACCCTGGCTCATCCCCCTTCACCATGCCCCTGTCCTGCCCCAAAACACCTCCTCTGATGGATCCCAGCCCCTCAGTGCTCCCGGACCCTCCTGTCCCCCCATCTCCAGGGCAGCCCCCTTGCTCCAGGCCCCAGGAGATGTCCCCTGCCGGTCCTGCCCACCCAGAGCACTGGCAGCAGTCCCGGGCATCCCGAGCATCCTCATCCCATCCCAGCTCTGGCCCCTGCTCTCTGGAGAGAACTGGGCTGCACTGCAGAGACTGGGGGCACTGGGATGGGGCTGGGGGGCAGTGATGCTCCGTCTGAAGTGGGCAGGCTCTGGAATGCCCTCCACGGAAGGAATTCTGCGCTGGAAAGGCACCGAGGGCAGATCCTGGGGGTGTGTGCTGCCCTCAGCTCCGCTGCCTCGCTCCAGTGGGGGTGTGTCTGCTACATGAATGGGGAAGCACTTAAGATAAAGAAGCAAATCCACCATTATTAAACATTCCCTTCCACCCTTTACCAAATCACATAATACTGATACTCCCCCTATTTCGCCTTGGGGAAGGCACGGTGGGTTAAAATTAACATCAATTCTATATTCATTGCAAACTCCTAATTAAGCAGGCTGGGCCGTGCCGCTCCAGCCAGATAATTCCCCAATATTTAGCCATTAGCTCTCTCCAATTTGGCCTGCTGCTGCTGCTGCTGCTGCTGCTGGCAAGTTGTGTCTCATAAACAATTATGCTGAATGCCAGCTGTCCTCACAGAGCGCGCCGCTCCCGCTGTCAGGCCCGCGCTGCCCGAGCTGGGGAGACAGATTGACATCTGACATCCCAGTGTGGGTAAAGGGGAGGGTCAGCCACAATCCCAGAGAGGAGTTTTACTTGCAGCAGCCTCGTGGGCTGAGCCCCAGCGCAGCTTTTCCCGGACAAGCCGCTGTTCCCTGCTCCGAGGGACCCATCCAGGCCCCGCCAGCCTCGGCTTCCACCGGGGCTGGATTTGCACAGGAGGAGCCTTCGGAGGCTGTGGCCTGGATAGGGGACAGGGCAAAGTAGCAGTATAAAGTTGATATTTTACTCCGTGGAGAAAAAAAAAAATAAAGTGAAAATTGTAGCGTCGTGCTGCTGCGTGTCCCTGAGAGCGACTGGGGCCTCGGGGCCTGGTGCACTCTGCTAATAAAGATCTGATAAAAAAGGCGAGGAGACGGGGTCCTGTTTGCAAATCTGAGGGCTGTTTATTGTAGGACGGTCTTGAACGTAGACCAGGGGCAAGAGCCAAAAATGGGCCAAGGATCTGGGGTTATATACCAGATTATAAAGGGGGTGTTTCTGAGGGTCAAGGTGATGCCTTAAGCTTTAGTTTTCATGTTTGTACAGAACCTGTAGTTCTGTAGGTTCAATGGGGATAGGGAAACGTGGTGCAGAGGGGTGGCCAGGATCCGAGAGGACTAATGGGGTTACAGGGGTGTGGTACTGCGGCAAAAATAACCCCGTGGGGTTCAAGGGAAGGGAGAACATTCTGGCAGGTGTGCATATATGGTAACAGGGTGACATAAACTTAACGAACCAATGAAACAACGAAACCTAAGGAGTATCAACACGTGTCTGCAAAGGCCCGTGGGAGGGAGGTATTCCTCACCATGACCTAAAAGGGTATCTTTCCCCATCTGCCTCAGTCCCTCCAGGGTTGAGGCATAGCTGCCTTGGGCTAGCCCCTGGGTGTTCACAGGAAATGCTGAAAGCTGAGGTCTGGGCAGCTTTTCCAGCCATCCTGTGTGCAAGAGCCCTGGAGGAGCCACTGGTGTTTGTCCTGCAGACCCCCAGCAGGACCACTGAGGGACATTTCATGGGCAGGATTGACACCCCCAGGGTGGGATGTCCCCAGTCCAGCTCCACAGGCACTGGGGCTGAAACCAGAGTCTGGAGCCCCTTACTGTGGGCTCTGCAGTGAGACCCGACAGCGATGGACGGTCCCTGTGCAGCTCCATGACAGCACCGCAGACAGGTGCATTGTGCTGAGAGCCTGGGATTTGTCCCACGGCCAAATCTGGCCAAATCAGCCCAGAGTGGGATGCAAAGAAGTGCTGGAGGGGGTGGGACCATCCCCTGTGCCCTCCCTCCTCTGGGCTGCTCCTGGGGCTGGGAATCTCCCCCAGCTCAGGACGCTGTGCTCGGGCACATTTCCCTGGCCCTGCCTGCAGGTGCAGTTGCAGGTTCTGGATGAGATGTGCCAAGGAATTGCTTTACTGTTTATTTTAAGGCAAGCTTCACTCAAGGGTTGTGTATTACCAGAAGAAACTTTTATAGTTGAAAAGGTTTGATTCACATTAATGCGGAAGAAAGCAGTTGCCAGCTGAAATTCCCTGGAAGAGAGTCTCATGGGATTCAGAAAAGAAGCAAAGAAATGTGCATGTTAATATAATATTCTTTCAGATTCCCACACAAAGCGTTGTGTGTTTTTATGCTCGGTGTGGCAGCTTACTTTTATTTTAAAATAAACAAGTGCAGGTTTAATGGAAGGGCACTTGTTGACAGACACATTAATTTCTCACCAGAGAAACAGAGGGAAAGCACAGGTAAATTCCTGAGACAGGTGGATTTCTAGATAAAAGGCTAATGATGCTCTGTATTCCTCAGCTGCTGCTGTAGGGAGCTGAGAGGCAGCAGCAGAGGTGGAATGGTTCAAGCTGGCTCTAGGGCGAGCGGTGAGGTGGCACCAATGGGTTCCAGCTGTGGAGACACAGTGGGGGCACACTGGAAAAACCAACTCTGCCATGTGGGGTTTGGCTGGGGCACTTTGCTGGGACTTTTAAGCAAGCTGAGAAGGAGAGGAGCTTTTCTGCTCTGTTGGCACTGCTGAAACATTCCCCTGGTGTCTACCTCTGTCCCTGGTCGTCCTCCCAGCAAATACAAGTCAGGAACACTTGTCCAGAATCATGAGCATCTCACAATTTAGAGTCACTGTCACTAGGAAAAGTTGGTCAAATTATTTACTGTAAGTCTCCATGTGAAAAATCCCTTTGCTGCAGAAGTTGGAGCTGAGGAGTCACCTGTAATAGAAAATAACCCCCCTAAAAAAAATCTATTTCCAAATCTGTCAGGTTCAGCTTCTGCATATCAGTGTTGCAAATATTTTGACTTCTAAATATCTCTTTGGATAACTGGGCTGGCAGCAGGGCAGCTCCACAACCTCATCCCTTGATAAAATCTGGGGCTTTGGGGTTTTCAAGCTAGGCAGAATCTCCCAAGGGTTCACTGACCATCACTTGGTGCCACGGCCCTGCTGGTGGAACTCCTGGGGAACACCTCACCCAAAATGCTGCTCTGGAGCATTAATTTCTGTAAAGGGGTGAGTTAATAGAACCCCCAGAGAACCTTGTGCCCAATACTTAAACATTTTCACCAGGAGCCCTGAGTGCTTGCGGGATTTTGAAAAACAGTCAGAAAAAACCCAGCCCCAAAAGGTTATTTTTTTACTCTGGGATTGTCTTCTCCTAAACCTTCTGTCAGTGCTGGCCCTCTGACACCCCTCACTCAATTCAGGAGCCCTCTCATAGCTCAGAAGCAGTTCCTTCAGGCAGCAGGAGGATCAAGGAGAAGGAACCTGGAAGAAAGCCTCAGATTCCAAGGGCTCAGGAGCCCAGGGCAGCTCCTGGCAATGAGGAGCAGCACTGCACTGAACCAGCCACAGGATCTAACTGTGCCCCTGTTTGTCTCTGTGAATATTATCTCCTTATTAAAAGAAGGAAAAATAATTAATTAACCAATTAATTAAACTTTCCTTGCTCTTTTATTCCGGTCTTGCAATTTAAAACTGGCCTAGCAGTTAAGATAACAGTAATTAGGAAGGCAGCCAGGTATACACTGGGATTTCCAGATGAACTTTTTGACTTGGAGAGGGAAAACATTAAACCAGAGACCCTGGTCTGCTCTGTCTGAGCCATTCCTTTCTCCTCAGGGCTTAAGCAGTTTTAAAGTACCCAGGTCACTGCAGGAGAATAGCCAGGGCCCCACATCTGCTGCCTGCAGGGACTCAGCAGAGCAGGAAACTCAGAACAATCCCTAGGTTCCAGGTGTGTCCCTCAGTCCCAGGTGAGGGAATCCCTGGGAGATTTGTGCATCACTGGCACCCTCCTAGCCACAACTGAGGTTCCCTCTCATCTCAGCTGCAGGAGGGTGAATTTGACCCAGAGAACTTTTCTTCTACACCTTGTCCTCGGCCTGTAGCTGGAAAAATGAAGGATTGCTCTCGCCTCTCCCTCCCCGCCTCCTGGCAGTTCCACAGTAGGTGAGAACTCCGGCCGTGTCTGGTGATAATGATCTTGTGTCTGTCACAGCTCCGCTGTGCTCAGAGCCTCCTCACTGATTAATGTCAAAATAACAATTTCTGGGCTTTTTGCATGCTCGGGAACTTTTCAGCATCACGCTACCATCAGGTGTTTTTTTTTACCCTTATATTTATGCACCACATTACGGTGACTTTAAAATTTAAATGAAGATGGAGTTTAGGACATTGGGCATTGCATAATATATTCACTCATCTGCATATTAGAGATCAGAAAGCAACAAATGGTCATTTATTTTTATTACAGGAGGAGCTGACAGAACTGCTTTACGCTTCAGGTTCCTGACAGCTCCGTTTTAAAACATTGCTCTGAATCACTTAAAACCTTGCCAGGTCTTGAGCATTTTGTCAGAAACTTTCCGAGCTGAGTTGCTGTTTCGGATGAATGCTTTTATATCCACTTTTTGGCAAACTGACTCTCAAATAAGCCTATCATTTCTTTGGATGCAGTTAAGGGAGAGACATTGCTAAGCTAATGTTGAAAAGCTCTCGGAGTGGTTTTTGTTGAGTAGCTCTGAACCCTTTCCAGTTGGGAGCAGCATTGGGGGGTTGGGAGGGCTGGCACTGTTGGTTGGATATCACTCCTGTGGACAACAGCCAGGTTTAAATGTCCTAAGGACCACAGGAAAGACCAATTCTGATTTATTTTAGAAGTTCATGAAGATGCAGCTGAGCTGTGTGAAAGCCCAGCCGTGCTGTAGGTGCTGTCACAGGGGTGGGATGGGGTCCTGTCCCTGTCCTCAAGGGCAGGGAGTGGTGTGGGGCTGAGGATGGGCACCATTCCCCCACATCCCATCAGAGCATGGGACCAGCAGGGACACAGCTGGGCTGTGATTTTTTGGGGAGGATGAGTGTGGGACTCTGCTGTGCAGGCTCCATGTTCCTGGGACACCCAGGGCAGGAAAGACAGAAGTTTGCACTTGTGCTGCTTCCAAACACCCTTTCCCAAGGATGTTGGAATAGGGACACCATTCTCCAGTCCCTGGTATCGCCAGGGCTCTGATCCAGGCAGAAAACAGAGGTTGAAGATGTCCCTGCTCACTGCAGGGGGGTTGGACCAGATGCCCTTTAAAGGTCCCTTCCAACCCAAGCTCCCCCACGATTCCGTGATTTCTGCTGGAAGGTGCTGGTTCTGCAGCTGAAGCTCCATCTCATTCTTTTCCTGCTTTCATGAGGCGACACCTGAGTCTTCTCTGGTGGGGCTGGAGTTGGGCTGGGCCATCACTGCTCTTCCTTCAGCTTTGGGAATGAGGAAGGAGAAGCAAACCCAAGCTGGAGGGTGCAGCTGGTGGCTTGTCACCCATTGCTGTCCTGCTGTCACCTTCCAAGATGGGCTGGGTCACCCCAGACCCCTGTGCTCAAAAGGAAAACATTCCCATACAATGCCAAGGTGATGGAAGCAGCTAAAGGCTCCCTCAGAGTGAGGAGGCTCAAGAGGGAATGGCCTGGCTGGGCGGTGGGGAGTGTGGGAATCGCTGGGATCATTGCTAAAAGGTGTGATTTCCTCCTCCCAGGACCTCAGGGAATCCGGGAGCTGCTGGCAGGGCAGGGGTGGGGACAGTGCTGGGATGGTGTCTGGACACCCAGACTGTGCCTGCACAGCTCTGCCCGGGATGTTCTGCCAGTGTTTCCTGAAGCCACGTACCTTTTTATTTAAAAATAACAAAACCCCTAATTAGAATTTTCTCTCTGCATTTGGCTCTGGAAAAAAAAAATTAAAAATGTATAAGACCCTGTGTAGCGCGTATGTATATTTTATTGCTGCATAATTGGGATCTTCATTAGTTCCTTGGGTGGTGGAGTGACAGGCTTTTCATGTGCTGCAGACACTAATGCAGGGTGATATGGCTCTCTTTTCCTTTTTATTCCGAGATGCAGCTTCCCAAGCACACTTCAGGCTCCTCAGAAGGACTCGTGTACCTTTTTGGGGAACACTCTCAGCTGCAGCATCACCGAAAGCCAAGGCTCTGATTACAGCAGGAGCAAGGGCAGGGTGGGGGGAGTTTGGAGATGGAGAAAGTATTAATTATGTTAATCCCAAACCCTAGTGAATAATTGCTGCTTCTCTCAAACAAAATGTTACTTTTATCTAAATGACTAAAGTGGGAAAAGCACAATCCGGTTTAATTCAGCGCCGGAGCAGCCGGGCGGGGCTGGGCACCGACAACCCCACCATCTGCAGTCCCGGCCTTTCCCCCCCTGTTCTGCCGGAACTGAAGACCCCCGTCCCCTGAGGATATCCCCAGCAAGCTGCTGGGAGCCCTCAGCCGGGCAGGTTTCATATTGCTCCTGGTCCCTCTTGTCTTTCAGAGGCTGGTCGCTGATGGTTTCTCTGTTCTGAGGCAAAGAAGAACTCTGTCTTCGTGGCCCAGAGGTGCAGAGGGTGGTGAAAAATTCACATCAGCCCCAGAAGGATGTTGAATCAGAGACTCACAGAAGGGTTTGAGGGGAAGGGACATTAAAGCTCATCTTATCCCACCCCTGCCATGGTCAGGGACACCTTCCACTGTCCCAGGGTGCTCCAAGCCCAGTCCAGTCTGGCCTTGAAAGAGCCGGCTTTGTCAGCCTGTCCAGCCTGGACTTTGAACATCAAATCCTTGAGTGCAGCAGCATCTCCCTGGCCATCTAATCATCCCCAGGTGTTCCTTCTCCCTTCTCACCAGCCTGTTTTGCCTCTTGCCCAGGCTCTGATCAGCTCAGTTTTCACCTCCAAGCATAAAAATCGTGGTGGGTTTTGCAGCTGGGCAGGCCCAGGTGGGACATTCAGTGGGGGAAGGGGATTGTGAGATGGCCTGGGCAGAGCCAGGACAGGTGCAGGGCACAGCTCTGCTTGTGTGTCACTGGATCACCCCTACAACTGAGGAGCTTCACCCACCTAAGGCCAACAGGCAGCTGAGAACCTCACAGACAATTCTCTGGATCAGATTTCGTTGCCTCCAAGAGCCACAGATCACTAAATTGCCATGCAAGACTCTGACCCGTTATTATTTCAAGTGGGTTTGGGTTTGGTGGGTTCTGTGTCCTAACACATCACATTTTTTTCAATTCTTTGTGACAAACTCTTTAAGATATGATGAGGTCATGCAAGACAAAGTGTTCTTCTGACCTGCCCTGACTGCTCTAGGGTCAAACAGCCTGGTGGGAGGAACTTCTGATGCAACAGAGGGGGCAAAGCCAAGGGACTGCAGACACTGTCAGGGGCTGGCCCCGTCCTCAGAACTTGTGGCAGTGATGCTTGATAATGATCAACTCATCAGAACGTGGAATTACCAGGAAAAACCCCCTCCACCACATGGAATACGTTCATGTCACTGCTGAATCAGAGGTGGCTCCAGCATGCATTTTAAAATGTGCATTTTTTAATTCTAAAAATTTATTGACAAATACATGTCCCAGGTTTCTTTAAAGGTTGATCATATTTTTAGTTCTTTGAACAGAATAAAGATCGACTTTTCCCTTTGCTGTCAGAATCCCTAATCCACCACTGTCCACTACTGCAATTGGTGCTTCTGTGAAACACCCAGCTGAGAACCCCTGCACTGGGAGAGTCACCAAACTCTCATCAGGACGTGATAAGAATGGAAGAAGGGACCTTCTGAGCCAGATCCATCCCCCTCATTGCCTGTCCCTGCCCATGATCACCATGGGATGCCCAGGATGACCCTGGAGCGACTTTTCCCTGAGGAGTCTCCAGCAGTCTGGCTCCGGGATTTTTTGCTAACACTCCACTACATCACTGTGTTTCACACAACATCCTTCTCTTCCATAAACTGGTTTCCCTGCTTTTGGATCTTGTTTCTCCCTTTGGGCTCCATGACCAGCTCAGTCCTTGTGTTATGAAGGGGAATTGTGCTTTTGCAGGGATCTTCCCTTTGCTGGTTTTAAACTTCTTGCCTGATGCTTTGAGATGTTCATTGCAGTGGTTTGTGTTTAGGACAAAAGGGAATAACTGCTCTCTACTCACTCTTTTCTGTCACTAATGATTTTGTAGCTCTTTGTCCGCCACAATCTTTCTGTTCCCTGTACAACCATGCAAGCTGAGGCGTGAAAGTTATACCAAAGTTGTTCTAAATTTTTGGTTAGCCTTCCTGCCCATCTCTAAAGCTCTTCTAGTTTACAGATTTTTTTTATTTTTTTTTTTGGTGGCGGTTTCAATAGGAATATACGCCAAGAATATGCATAGTACCCAAAATATGGTCATTCCGTGGAGTTATAGATGCAGAAAATTGTCTCCTGTTTGCTCCTGTTGTTTCCTTTTTTTCCTACCCTTCCCTTTGTGAGCACTTCCAAGAGTTGCACTGATGTTCCCAAGAACCCTCCAGAATGAGGAAATTTTTCTACATCTCCGTTTTATTGCTCTGTGCATCTTGAGACCACACTTGGCATGGCAGGGCACAATATCGTGTATCACATGGACTCTTCCCAACCCTCTAGAAAGAGCTGGGAAGATTCACACACAGTGACCAGCAGGAACCTTCCAGGGCCGCCCTGGGCACTGGGAATCCGTCACTGTGGTGGGACCTGGCTGGGAAAAGCCAAACCAGGAAAAGAACAAGCCAGGATAATGTTGGAATTAGTGAATTCCTGAATTCCACTGCCTAGAGAGGTTCCCTGGCACTGTTCAACTTCCCTGGCTCCAGCATCACTCTCTTGAGACACAGAGGTTTTACTCCTGAAAACGTCCATGTCGTGGAAGTGGCCATCACACTTACAAGGACCTTTCTTGTTATCTCATGACTGGCAAAACTGCATTTGAAAACTTTTTTTTTGAAATCTAAATACTCAAGGCTACATCTGTTCTCTCCTCCAGGATGTAGAATTGCTCTGTTGGTCAATTTTGGATGAGATAACAGCTTGTTCTGTCTTAGCCCTGCAGATTTTGTTCTTTATTATGATGTCTCTCAGCTTTCCTTGTAAAAAAACAGGGTTCTCATTTCACAGCTTTCTGTATTTCTCCTCCAACTTTTAATAAATTGGCAAGAAATTCTCAACCTTCTAATTTCTCATGCATAGGTGAAGTGACAGATTTCCCAGTACAGTTAATAGGCTGGAATTTCATTTTTTCATTCCTTTGCTGCTCTTTGGAAAATACCATCTGGTCTTGATGAATTTTTATTATTCAATTTTTAATTTCAAGCCTAAAATATAAAACAGTTCCTCATACTTATCCCTTGTAATGAAAATTCCCCAAGTGGGAACATGACTAAATTCCTCTGTTTATTTAAATTTCCTGCTGTGCCCTTTCACAGTTCTTCCACTGAATCCTGATCTTCCATGAGCTGTACCATGGCACAAAGTTACCTTCTAGTGCTTGAAAAAAAAGGGTTATCATTACTTTTAATGTTTTTAGCAAGTTCTTTCTCAAGCATCATTTTGGGCCTTGTTAATAAGGTTTACTTTAACTTGCCAGAGTTATCCAGTTGCTTCTTTTATGCTGCTTTATAGCCATGGCCAGAATGACTTTCGCCCATTTAAAGTTTTCTAATAATGTTCCAGAGTTTCTAATAAGATTTATTTCAAAAGTATCCCAACCACTTTCAATCATTTTACCCTTCTAGCCATTCCCTTTCAATTCCCTTTTGTCTCTTTTTTTTTTTTTTTTTTTTTTTTTCCTTTTTTGTAATTTCTCTTTAAACTTTATCAGAGTGGTTTCCGCTCTTCCCCCCGCCCCCCGTTGAGAACTGAACCTCAGTCTGTTACGGTCACTCTTCTGTGGGGATGGGTTTTGATGGTTCCCCTTGAACCAGGGTTCCTGGACTGCTCCACACTAAATCAAAAGTTGCTTCTCCTCTTTCCTGCGCTCGAAAGCAGCAGCGCTTCTGCTGTCTGAAAATGGAGTCTCAGCCCCTCAGCCCTTTGTAGCACTCACCAACCACCACGGGGGGATTCAGAGTCTGCTTTTATTTTTGTGTTTTCAGCCCTGAGGGACCAACTAACACTGCTGAGGCTTTGCTGACTCTGTCACGGCCGTGGGGCTGTCCCTGCCCGTGGGGCACGACACAGCCACCACACATCCCTGAAATTCCCCCCCACAGTAACTGCTGCTTACTGACAGTGAACTTCTTCACCTTGCTGACCTTGAAGATCCCCCGAGCGTCCCACCCAGCTCCTGGCAGCCACTCTGCTGTTACTACTGCACTTCCACCCTGGCGTAGGTGCGGGAGCCTGGAGATGACCCATAGCTGAGAGAGGCCCTCGGCCATGTCTGTCCCTGGGTGTCCCTGGATGTCTCTGGGTGTCCCTGCGTGTCCCTGGGTGTCCCTCAATGTCCCTGTGTGTCCCTGGGTGTCCGTCACTGTCCCTGTGTGTCCCTGGGTGTCCGTGGGTGTCCTTGTGTGTCTGTGGGTGTCCCCACGTGTCCTTGTGAGTCCATGGGTGTCCCTTGATGTCCCTTGATGTCCCTTGATATCCCTGTGTGTCCCTGTGTGTGTCTGTCTGTCTGTCTGTCCCTGGGTGTCCCTGGGTGTCCCTGTCTGTCCCTGTCTGTCCCTGTGTATCCCTCGATGTCCCTTGATATTCCTGGGTATCCCTGTCTGTCCCTGGCTCTGTGTGTCCCTGTCTGTCTGTGTGTCCCTGTCTGTCCCAGTGTGTCTCTCGATGTCCCTGTGTGACCCTGTGTGTCCCTGTGTGTCTGTCTGTCCCTGTGTGTCCCTGGGTGTCCCTGTCTGTCTGTCCCTGTGTGTCCCTGTCTGTCTGTCTGTCCCTGTGTGTCCCTGTCTGTCCCTGTGTGTCCCTGTCTGTCTGTCTGTCCCTGTGTGCAGCGAGGGCAGAGCAGGCCCAGGCTCTGCTCCAGGCCCAGCAATGGCACCAGAGCCACGGGCAGGGCCTGAGCCCAGGAATTGCCCTGCCCAGGAGGCAGAACTTGTGCCCTGGGCAGTGCCCAGCGCTGAGCAGAGCCCAGAGAGGCTGTGGGCTCTCCTCGCTGGGGCTCTGGCAGCTGTGTGCACACAGCGCTGTGCCCCTGCTCTGGGATGGCCCTGCTGGAGCGGGGAGGTGGCACCAGGGACCCTCTGTGGGCCCTCCAAACACAAACCCTCCTGGGACTCTGTGATTCTCTGAAGTGACTCTGTGATTCTCTGAAGTGACTCTGTGACTAATTCTGTGATTCTGTGGCGGATTCTGCGACTCTGCAACTCTGTGACTGTGAATTTCTGATTCTATGACTGCGATTCTGTGGCTGATTCTGTGACTCTGCAACTCTGATTCTGGGTCTGTGATTCTCTGATTCTGTGGTGTGTGTGATTCTGTGACTCTGACTGTAATTCTCTGATTCTGTGTGTGTGATTCTGTGACTCTGACTGTAATTCTCTGATTCTGTGACTGTGATTCTGTGATTCTGACTGTAATTCTCTGATTCTGTGACTGTGATTCTGTGACTCTGACTGTAATTCTCTGATTCTGTGACTGTGATTCTGTGACTCTGACTGTAATTCTCTGATTCTGTGTGTGTGATTCTGTGACTCTGACAGTAATTCTCTGATTCTGTGACTGTGATTCTGTGACTCTGTAATTCTCTGATTCTGTGACTGTGAATCTCGGATTCTTTCTGCATGTCCCACTGATTCCTGTCTCTCTGTCAGGTACCAACAAGACCTGTTCAGTCAATACTTTCTGTTAAAGTTGAGTCCACAGTTCAACACTCTTAATTTAAAAAAATTACAAATTCCAACAGCTACATGAAGTGTTTGGTGTTGGTTCAGCTATTTGGGTCTTTTTTAGGATATTCTTAAACACCACAGGTTTGTTTTGGCCCTGTGGGAACCTCTCATGGACATGTTCCAATAATTCCAAACATTTACTCCATTCAGGTCCAGAGCCTGATCCCACACACAGTTTTCTCATATATGTGCCTGGAGACTTCTACTTCACCTGCATCATTTTGGAAGTTGTACTGTTGAGATCTTACTAAATCCCCGCCCTCATTAGCAGATTAAGCTGTGTGTAAAACTCCTCTCCTGTTCCTCCTCAGGCCCTCGGTGCTCACTCAGACCATCCCCACTGACTTCACTCAGCACCAGGAGCTTCTGAGTGTGAGAACAGAGCAGAAATCCAAATACTGAAGAAAAAAAATTATTCTGCTTGGCTTGGATTTGTTAAAAACTCTTAGGAAAGAATGTGACGCATCAGAAATAATCCCCAAGCAAGTGGTGCAGCTCTCTCGAAAGATTGCTTGAGAATTTCGGTGACTTGGCACAATTTATTCTTTTTTCCAGCAAAAGAAAATTTAGAAATTGAGCCAAACCACTATAACAAATTCTGCAGTGAACTATTTCTAACAGTTTTATGAGGCTCAGAACCCTAATCAGCTTCACCAGGGAGAACACTCTTTTAACACCTCTTCTTTTATATTTTTAACGTTAGGAAATAAAGTTTTGGCTTACCTGTATCAAATTCCCAAGGAGTAGAAGAGAACCAGTACCAGACATGAATCTGTTCACAGGTGATCTACTCCTGATGCCGAAACCACATGAGGATCAGGTGCAATGGAGAGGACGGGGGAACAGGATTCCCAGGGAAGTGGAGAATCAGGAAATAATGCCCTTGAAGTGAGAAAGCACTAAGATGTAAATGGAATACTTTTATCAGTGAAGATATATACAACCAAAAGCGGTTTTAAACTGCCAAAGGGCAGGGTTAGATGGGATTTGGGGGAGAAATTCTTTCCTGTGAGGGTGGGGAGGCCCTGGCACATGTTGCCCGGAGAAGCTGTGCGAGTGGACGCATTTGTTCATCTTGTGGAGTTCAAGGAGAGATTCCAGGTCAGGGGATCACCAAACACTGCTGGGTGGGAGAGCAGGAACCTCCCTCAATCTCTGTGAGCCCTGACAACAACATCTTCCAGTGCTGGGGGAAGGTCTAAACTGGAGAAGTGATGGAAAATGAGGCATCAAGGGCATGGGAGAGCCCCTGTGCTCAGTGAGGGTGAGCTACAGCACTCCAGCTGAGGGCCTGGGCTGGCAGCTCCTCTGTCTCTCCAGAAGCCCAAATGTGGTAATAAAATATCTTTCATTGGAAGAGGTCCCTTGATCCTTGGAACATCCGGGTGGGAAGGCAATTCTCCAGGGCAGTTTTCATCCGGGAGGACCCATCAGCTTGTTGAGACCCATTCCTCACTCTCAGAAAGGGCTTTAGCCCTGCAGAAAGGCAAATCTTGGATGTTTGGTGTCCTCCAAAAGAGAAGCCTGGCCTAACAGAAGCTCTCAGGAGACAGAGGACACTCACTTCCCTCAGGACTTTGTGCCAGGGTTTCATCACCTCCATTGTTCAAATCTTGAGGGTCATTTATTCTGAATTTCTCCGGCTTCAGCTCCCAGACATTAGTTCTTATTATGTCTTTGTCCATTACATCAAAGAGCCCTTTAGTACCTGGTATTTTCTCCCTGTGCAGGTACTTACAGGCTACTCGAGCCACCTCTCACTCTTCCTTTCCACAATCTAAACAGATTGTGCTTTTCAGAATCATTCACTTCAGGGCAATTTCTCCTGACCTCAAATTATTTTTGCAGCTCTTTTTTGAACCTTTTCCTCTTCCTGTTCCCTTTTGCAAGCACAAACATCAGGCTGGCATCTCCTAATCCAGGCTTGACGTGAGCATTTCCAGGTGGGGGGAAGAAATCTTCCCCTGCCCGTCCCTGTGTTAACAGAGCATTAACTCTTGGTGCACTGGCAGCTCACTTTTGTTCATTTGTCCACAGTGGTTTTTAATCCTTTCTAGGCCCCACTGTTTTCCAGGAGGTCCTTTTTGCCCTTGGATGGATAAGCTTCACTTGGCTGCACGTCCATACCTGCGATCCCAGTCACTCAATTTGCTGCCTGGTCAGGGGCATTGCAAACATCTGCTGCTTCCCAAACCCACTGCCAGTTCCAGCACAAAGGGAAATCAGAATTGTTTGACAGCATCTGATTGCTATGAAACCACATGGACCAACATTTGTTGATTTTCTAGTGTTTAATCCGTGGTGGAACCATTTCTTTGCACAGGGCTACACCAGGCTCAGCCAGAAATAACTGATGTCAGCCCAGTACCCCAGCCAGAACATCAACAAGGATTAGAAGTTCACATCAGAGTGTAAGAAATCTCCTCAGCCTTGTTTTAGGAAGCTGAAATGTGATGTTAAAATGTTTGGATCCAATAGATGTTGCTTAATATTATCCTGCTATAAGAAAGGACAGGAAAAAATATATCTGCATGCCTTGACAAGCACTGGCACTGAGGGGCTCGGTGCCCTCTCATGCTCTCCAAGGGCCATTTTGCCATTCAAATGCACATTTTGTTTGGGTGTCTACGAAGGAGAGAAGCCAACTGGAGACTTTCTGTGTGTATTTTATTAACTCCTTACTTATAAACCATGGCTGACACAGTTGAGTGTGTGACAGAATAGGGGTCACGCAGGCAGGTGCTGGGGCTGAAACTATGAAATGTTTTGCTGGTTTTATTCAATATTATAACAAATAGACCAGATGGACAGGGCTTGGAGCAACCTGGGACAGTGGAAGGTGTCCCTGTCCAGGGCAGGGATGAGCTTTATGATCCCTTCCCACCCAAACCTGTCTGGGGTTCCTGATTCTCAGCCCCTGGAGCAGAAGGTTTTCGTGCCGTGCTGCCAGCTCAGAGTCTGTTCAGGATTCTCTCTTTCTCACCCTTAAAAAAAAGAAGTGTCTGTATGAAAAGCATTTGTAATTATCATAGAGTGCAGAGCATTAGCACAGCTACAGCTACAGCAGTGTCACTTTGTAGTGCTAATGGTGCATGGTTGGGGTTGTGTTTCCATACAGTGACAGCACTAAGGAGCTCTAATACCTGGCAGCCCAGGTGCCAAGATCCAGCAGTGTTTTACTACAAATATGGGGGAAATGTAACAGATTTATGGCATGTACATGTACACTGGTGGATTGGAGCACAACACAGTCCTTCCTCCTTGTGCCAGGAGCTGGGCTGTGGGAGGAAATGGTGATTCCACATAGAATAGCTCTAAATCACTGCAGAATAACACAGCAGAGTGAAGGGTGTATTGACCATGCACTCAGGGTAAAATAAGTGTGATTAATGCAGCAACACTGACATGAAACACCCACAGAAGTGGCTGAAGAGGAGGAATATTGTCAGGAGGACAGTTGTATTGGAGGAGGAAATTAAACCCAGCCTAACAAAATCTCAGCCCCAGGTCCCAAGAAATCCCACCAGCTCTGTGCTTCCCTTGAGTCAGGAGGGTGTGGGGACACCCCAACTCCCTGTTCCTTTTACTCTGCCTTCCCTCCACTTCTTCTGCCTCTTTGTCCTCCTTCAGTGGCTGTGTTGGGTCATCAGTCAGACCATGGAGAGGAGCCCACTGCTCACCTGGGCACTTCCCTGAGCTGGACCCTGCAGGGTTCCTCAGGAATCTTCCATGGCATCTGGGCTGGGATGTTGGAAAGCTCTTAAACAGAGTGGGATTGTCACAGGACAGTGAGACAGTGACAGCACCCTCTGCCTTCACTCCTGCTCTCCTGACACAGCCTCTGGGGAAGGAGGAAGTGCTCCAATGAACTCTGTGTAAAGCTGTAACTCAAACCTTTCCTGGTGGCCTGCTGTCCCCAGGGATTTATCCAGCAGCTGGTGCTGGGATTCCTCTTACTGTGTGCACCAGGCACCCTTGGGACTGACAGTTATGGTCTGAAGGAGAAAATTCAAACGTTGCCCCAAGTGGGAGAGTGGCCGCTGGCAAACAGGAGCTGCTGGACAGAGCTGGGGTGAATCAGCAGCTCCAGCCCGTCCCAGTCCCAGGCTCAGCAAACTCCCCCCTGGACAGCTCAGGAGACAGAAAACCCATGGGAACAGCCTGCAGGGGAACCTTGTTTGCATTTTCTGAGACTTCCTTTGCTTCTTTTAGCAACAAGGTAAAATCCTGACAGTCCTGAGGGAGCTCCTCACACCCACCCCCATCCAGGCTCTGGCTGCTCTACCCCACCCACCTGCTCTGCCAATAACTGAGAAACATCAACCACGTGTTTCACAACCGATTGGAGAGACTTACTGGGACTTCAGCTGCATCTGACACAAGTTTTCCACAACTCACAGACCTTCAGCCCAGCATTCAACTTTTTGCCTCTTTCAGCCCATTTCTCCACTTCCAGCTGTGTCATGGGCAGGGAGTCACTATTTTCTCCTGATACCCAATGCCACCCCCCCTGTTTTTGTGATACTCTCTGAGGAAACCCACATGGAAGCAGAGACCAGGAAAAATCAATCCTAAAGACTTCCAGCTATGTCCAGGTACAAGGCTTGGAAACAGACATTGGAAAGATCAGGGACTGGAAGCTGGGTTGCACTTATGGGTGGTTCTATTTGTCTGTTCTCTATGGACTCCCATATCAATATTTTGATGATTTAGGATGATAAAAAGCCACAATGTGTCTAAAAACAACAGAGAAAGGTGAAGAAAGCATCTGCTCTGGTCTGCTTTGCGCTCCATCTTTGGTGTCTCTAAGAAAACTCCCAAAAGCACTGCTGGGCCTTCCCTCTGCACATTTCCTTTCCCTCCATCTTTCTGACAACTCTCTGGGCCATTGGCTGTGACAGAGAAAGGGAGCACAGGATATTTATCAATTATTTGGCTCTTTGATATGAGGTGGTTCTGCCCTCTTGTGCCCTCTGAGCCAGGGCCATCTCCTCGCACCTCACCTGCAAGGGCACCCTGAACTCCTCTGCATTCCTCCATCACCTGCGTTTTCCCTCCTTGAGGAGCACAGGAAGGTGTTGATTGAAGATCCAGGTAAAAAGAGGTGGCCTGGCACCCTCTCCATCCTGCTGGAAAGGTTGCATTTCTCAGTAGCAAATTAAGGAGACCGATTGATCTAATTCTTGTGGCATTTTCCAGCTGCTTTGTCACACAAGGTCACTTCTTTGGCACCCTCACGCTAAGCCTTTCTGAGACACTGCTGCCAGGAAATCCATTATTTAATGAGGGAGTTTCAAAGCAAGGGCCAGGGTTCCGTGTGCCACGGCCTCTGGAGGGTTTTCCAGCCAGCTGGTGACATTTTCCTCCTGCAGCTCCTAGGAAGAGCTAAAAAGGGAAGAACACCGGGCAGCTCTCCTGGGGTGGGCTGCCTGAGCTGCCACAGCCTGCCCTGGGTTCCCAGATCTGGGGAGCACTGAAGAACTGGAGGTGCCCCATGGCAGCCTGGCAGACACCCATCCTCACACTGGCAAAGTCCAGCAGCTCCTTGGAGCGCTCAGCTGGAGCCTGGTGGCCTCTGAATGTGTTAAAGACAAACATTAAGCACGGAAGGCTCAAATGTATCTTCTGAGGGGTCTAGAGAGGCTTCACCCTGCTCCAGGTGCCAGAGCAGGAGGAGGGGATGTGACACCACCCACACGATTTCCATTGCTGGGGGCGGGCACCTTGTCACATCTGAGGGGTGTCCCAGGACCCCAGTGTCCCCCCTTGCTGAGGGATTCTTTCAGGGGGCACCCTCTCACTCATTTGGCTGTCTGTGGTCACACAGGTGACACCAGCACATCGTGTGGAGCTCCAAAGGTGGCCAAGCTCCCCTGACCCCCAGGCTGGTGGTGTCCCTGCAGCTTTTCCAAGCTTGCTGACCCCCATGTTCCATGACTCCCACATCCTTTCCAGGGCATGGCGCAGCTGGGGCCAACACGCTCCTCTCCTCTCTCCCTGAGCAGCCACAGCACCTCAGTTCTGAGGGGTTGAGGAGGCCCCATCCCAACTGAACATCTGGATCACAATGGCAGATGTTCAGTGCTGCCCACCAGGTTTCCTTGTAGGTTTTCTGAAGAGATAAAGCTGTTGGAGCTGAGCTGTTCCCGGCAGCTTTCCTTGGCCCTGCACTGCTGTCTGGGTGTCACAGGACCCACACAATGTCTGAGTGTTGTGTCACTGTGGGGGTGGTCAGCTGGGGGCACAGCCTCCTGAGGTCAGGGCCTCACCCCCAAGTCCCCTGTGGAATCTGGGGAGACACCAAATTCTGTGGAATGCATTTCCCCCCACCACAGACCTGCAGTTCAGCAGGAAGAAGCTAAAGCCCATTTGAAACAGGTGACAGTGACCACACTAAAAATACCTTTGAAGTGATTCAACTGCACCAGTTCAGCTCCCTGTGGTGGCCCCCACCTGGATCCTCCTGAGTCAGAATTTCTGTTCCTGTGAATCCCAGAATCCCAGACTGGTTTGTCGTAAAGCCCATCCCACCCCCTGCCACGGGCAGGGACAACTTCACCATCCCAGGATGCTTCAAGCCCCATCCAACCTGGCCTTGGACACTTCCATGGGAAGCCCAGTGTTCCAGAGCAGAGGGAAATGAGGAAAGGAACACCCTCAGTGACCTTGAGGCAGCTGAGTATCCTCTAAGTGCTCTGGAATCGAGGACACTTTACCCTGAGCCACAGAATGCTGGTGTCACATGTGCTCTGTAATTACAGTGTTGCCATTGCAGACTCAATTTTTAGGGGTTTATAACTTTCTTAAGAGAGTGAGCAGCAATGACTTGTTTCTGCATTCGAAGCAGGTTTTAAGGTCATTATGTGAGTGTTAACTTTCTGCTACATTGTGTTGTAACAGAATGAGTCTTTCAGAGGAAAAGCATTCCACAGGATTGGCAAAAATGAGCATATTCATCTTAATTTTTGCATCTACTTAATTTCAGGAGCTATTATAATTAAATGTTTGGTTGTCCCAGCAAATAGAAGAAGCAAATCCTTGCCATCATGAAAACAATTCCATTCCGTCTGTGTGCTGTGCTGTGGACGAATCAAAATACCTTTACATGGAACTTCTCCTTAAAAAGCCAAAGGATGATTTTACCACTCTGGAAGAGCAGATGGGTGTTATTTTCTCCACGTTCTTTCTCACAGGCATTGGATCCTGCTCTCCAGCTGGGATCCAGGGATCACCTGCCTGGGAACGTGCCCTTCCCAAGGGAATTGCACATTTTCTTGCATTGCTGGACTGAGTTCTGCTACAGCAGCAGGAGTGGGATCTGCCACCCTGGAGTTCCAGCAGAGCTGTGGCAGGTGTGGGTGTGGAGAATGGTGGCCATGGGGACGAAGCAATGCCCTGCTCTCCACAGGGACACCAGGACACAAAGCTCCCCACAGCTGAAGGACACAAGCCACCAAATGTGTGACCCCTCCCCAGGCAACAAAACTGCCCAGGAGAAGAGTCTGGTTTACAGTCATTGCCTTTTTTCTAGAAGGAGACCACCACATTTTGTAGGATTCCACTGGGATCATTGCTCAGGTGCTTGGCTGCAGAGCAAATCAGGGCAGTTGGGCTGAACTTGAGCTTCTCTCAAATGTGTGATTCCACCTGGACTCACAGCCAGAATTCCTTTTCCTCTAGGGAACCACCACTCTGGAATGGGAAAAGTGGATTGTTCCCAGAGCTATGGGTCTTGGAACCTGCAACTGGTGACCCACAACTGGAAATCATTTCCTATTGGGAACATTTCCTATTCCTCTATCAAAAATTTGCTGGCATGTTGGGCAGGTGGGAGAGAATCATTCAAAGTCTGGGAAACAGCATTATAATCCAAAACATCCACTCAGCCTTTTTTATCAGTCCAAAAGACGGAACTCTTAGATTTCAAGTTCTTTCATGGGCAGGGGAGCTGGAATAGTGGGTGAGTCTTGGACGGGTGCTTGTGTGCAGAGTGCACCGAGGTCACAGTGAGGATTTGCAGGATGAGGGTTAGAGAGTGGCTGGTGAGAATTAGGATTTTTTCCAGGGAAAGTGAGAGCAAAGCTATTTCTGAGCCCTTCAACCCTCTGCCCCCAGGTTCCATCCCCCAAGCACCTCTGTTGGTAGCAGTGGGACGTTGTGGTGTTACTGAACCAGGTGAGAAGTGATCTCCCCCCTGGAGAAGAGATCTCTTCACTCCTCGGGCAAACAGAAAAGGAACAAAGAACTGACTTAACGGGGCAGGGGCTGTCTCAGGCTGTGCTTTTGTGGAAGTTCCCTGGGAGCAGGGCAGACCCTCTTCAGACCTTTATCAGAGTTCACAGAGTTAACTGAAATATTCCTGCTCCTACAGCTTTAATTCATTCAGAGTCGCTCAGAAGCTTCTGATAATAAGACCTAATTTATAATTAGGCTTTATCAGTAATCAGTTAATTTATAGAACCCTAATTCTCACAAAGGTATTTCGGAGGCTTTGCTTATTACAATGTGGAGTTAATGCCCACAGACAACCAAATCACAGTGATAGGACGGAAACAAATTTCAAGGTAATCCCGCTCTGTAACTGCATGAGTTATTTACTTGGGATTTCATGCAGTGGGTGGAACAGGGAGCAGCATTTCAGCCAGCAGCCAGGGACAAGGGGACTTCCTTCCCTCAGACGTGCCAGGGGTGGGGTATCAGTTACAGGTAACCTCTCCTGTGCACTGAGCCAGCTGTAATCTGCCAGGGATTCCCAGAGCTCGGGGACGTGCTGGGAAATGAGTCCCACATGGGGAAAGGGGAGATGCTGATGGGGAGGGAGCCAGGGCTGAATGGGGAGACATCGCCTCCAGGGCTGAACCAACATCCCACAGGGAACCACGGAACGCTCCCCACAGGACGCTCCTCATCAGCCTCAGGTCTGGTGGTTCCAACACTGCCAGTAAGAGTTCCCAAAAATTCCTGAACAGTGGGATATTTCTGGTGGAACTGAGTCCCTAAATGGACGGTCACTGTGCTCTTGTGCCTCTTTGGGATGCAAGCCGGAATTGTTCCCCCTTTCCTGCCACCATGTCACCCTGCAAACCCATCTCCACCTTCCCATCGCCTCTCTCCCTGCTTTCAGACCATTCCACAGCTCTGACTCCTGGTTTCTCACCCAGGCAGAACTTTGCTCTCCCATCGTTCCCTCCCAAAGCTCAGAGGAAAAATCCAGACAACTCCTCTCTCCTTCTCTTCAGATCCTGTTCCTGATAGGTGAGGCTTTATAGAGGGAAGGCCTTGCAACGTGCCTCCACTGTTACTTAGGCTAAGTGGAAAGGAACTACGGGAAAGTGACTCAGCTGGAGAAGGGGTAAAGGGACGTGAGACACGTGAGACACGTGGGAGATGTGAGAGGTGTGCTGCATGTCCACATCATGACCACATCTTGGGATAAGGTGGGTGGTTGACTTGGGCTTGTTGTGCCTCAAACCCATGTAAACTGACAAGCAGCTAACTGCTGCAAAAGGCTGGGTTTTTGCAATAAAGAGCGCTCCTTTGCACCTGCCTGGGGTCCCTGCGTCCTTCATTTTCGCAATGAAATCCCATTGCTGTCTGTTGCTTGTTTCCCTCCCAAAAGAGGTACATTCTACAAACATCCTTGCCATGCCTGCTTGCAGAGAATTGGTGACTATTTGAAGCCCAAGGCCAGGCCCTGGTGAGCCTGGATTGCTGCCTCGCAGTGCAGGTCTCTCCTCGGTGGACTGTCGTTTCTCCAGTCCTTAAGCCCTTGGAGAGCTCCCCGTCAACCAGTTTCAATTAAATTTCAATTAACAGATCTGAGCAAAGTGTTCTCTGCCACGGCATCACCAGGAGGGCTGGATTAAAGCACAGAGACCAGCAGCTCATCCCCAGGCCCTTCACTGTGGGACTGCATGGCCACATGCAAACCTCCCCAAAAGGGGGCTGTTCTGGTGGTGGCTGTGTCGGTGTCCAGCTCCGGGGCAGGGCTGTGGCAATGGGAAGGAGTTCCCATCCCAGCAGGGAGCCCCTGGCCTGCAGGAGTCCTGGGCCAGCAGCTGGGTGATGCTGTCCACAGGGCACAGCTGCAGCACGGCCCTGCCCTGCCCCAGCCCTGGGGGATGCAGAGCCATGGGCCACAAGTTCCAGTCCATCCTTCAGCTCTGACTTCCCTTTGATGTTGGATTGTGGGTGCCTCCTTCACCATTTGTATTTGTTGTACCAAAACCTCATGAAGGGAGCTTTGTTAACTCCTTCCAGGTCTCAGCTGCAGCAGCTGTGGGTCACCACCCATTTCACCTCCCTTCCATGGGCACCACTTTCCCCAATGTTCTCCCACCCCATCAACCCACGGGATGTTTCTGTTCTCTACACCTGCAACAGCAGCTCAGCTCGTGCTGTTCTCCAGCCCCTGCCTTTCCCTTGGAATTCCACCACTCCTCACTCAGATCCCTCCCACTCCCCAGCCCACTCCTAGGACAGGTTTTCTCTGATCCCCAAATGTCTGAGCCCCCTTCTCCTGATGCCACAGCACCCAATTCTCCTTCCCTGTGATTGCAGAGGAGCTGCAGCCTGTTGTGCTTTAATTAAAGTGTATTAGCAGTGGCGTTATTGATTTACTGTACATTTGCATTAGCTGAGAACTTCATGCTCTTATCTGATGGGCAGAGCATGGATACAGTGCAGGGAGCCTCCCTGGTGAAACTCGAGCAGGAGAAGGAGCAGGCCCACCTGGGTGGATCTGCAGAGCTCTGCCTGCTTGGCAGTGGCTCCTGGAATTGCCAGATGTAAATCCAGATGCTAAAGCATGAAACCTGAAAACCAGTTTTATTCAGACTGGCAGAACTTCCCAAACCAAGTCTTTCACATTTTGTGCTTCCGTCTGTATTTCCCGGCTTGCAGCACAGAAAGTGCTGTGGCTTGTGTCCCTTTTTGTAGGGTGGGAACTACCCGGCTCGATAAAACACACAAAAAACTGTGAGTTCATCCCCCCAGAACAGGCTCACGGTGTGGGAGGTCAGACCTGATGCTTCTGTGACCAGGGGAACACCCTCGAGGTTTGCAGGTAAACCTGGGGTTGTCCCCATCAAGACAAAAAGGCAGATCCTGTGCTCCAGTGGGTCCCTCCAGCAGCCCGGTGGAGCCATTCTTGGCACCAACACCACAAAACAGAGCTCAGCACTCCCTCCTTCCACCCCACAGTCTTTGCAGAGGGGGATTCTCAGGCAGTTTCTCCTCTTGCCTGGTGAAGGTCTGCTGCTTCTCCATTGTGTGCTGCAGCAGCTGGGTCCCGGGGCAAGGAGAGGACGGGACACGGCAGAGGGGAAGGGGACAGGGCACATCTCAGTGAGCTCAGTGGAACACCCAACACAAATGGGAGAGTTTGGGCAAGAGAAAGTGGGGAAGTGGCTCATTCTGCTGTAGCCTCAGGTCACAGATGGGCCAGGGCGTAGAATCACAGAATTAAAATCACAGAATCATGGAATCACGGAATTGTAAAATCATAGAGTCATAGAATCATAGAGTTATGGAATCACAGAATCATATAATCATAGAGTCATAGAGTCATTAAGGTTGTAAAAGACCTCTTGGGGATGGGGATCAGGGATCAGGGCACCAGGGGCCTGTGAAGGATCCCAGCTGACCAGATCCTAGTACCTGCACCAAGCTGCACTTCACAGCTTTTGCTTGTGTAGTGATATCTGTCACACGAAGCCAGGCAGGAGGTCCTGACCCACACAGGATGTGTCTGGAGTGCCTGCAGAGCCGTGGGAGTGTGTGATGGGAATGTGGCTGTTTGCCCACCCTGGGTGTTTGCGTTGACTTTGGAGCCCTGGCTCCCCCACAGTGTCCGTGTCTCTGCTCTCCAGGGGTGGCTGGGCTGGATTTTATTCCATGGGGGTCCATGCTGGGGTTCCAGTCCCACATGCCCTGAGCAGCTGCAGAGGTGGACCACACTGACCCCACTCTGCCTCAGCAGGGTCTCATTGAGAGGCTTTAACACCACAGCATCAGCTCCTGTGGGCCAGGTTCTCTGACAGGTATTGATGCAGCACCTGCACATTGAATCTTTGAACTCTCCATCAGACCTGGTCCATCCCCTGGTGTCTTTTGGGCACCTTGAGGATGGATGTGACACACCCCAAGTGGCCCAGGGGCTGGGGCAGACACAGGGTTGCTGATGCCACTTCACCCCAGCCCTGGGCCAGTGTTCCAGCCCAGATTTCAATGCCATTTCACCAGGGCAGAGCTGAACAGAATCAGAGCTGGTGATGCCCATTGCACTCCTACCAACAATATTTCACTGCTCATCAGAAGCTCAGAGAGAGCATTAGCCCAAAATGCATCCCAGAAATAGCTGAGCCACCCACAGGACACAGCCCCACCTCCAGCAAGGCTGAACAAGATTTTTGGTCTGGCAGGAGGGTTTGCACCTCGCAGCCCAGTGCCAAGATGGACTCGGGGGAAGGACCAGGCTCATGGGCTGCAGTTTTAGCATCTCCTGAGGCTCTCCTGGAAGAGGAACCAAACTCATCCCATGTCTGCAGGACCCCACAGCCCAGGAGCAGGGCTGAACCCCTTGTCAACTGAATGATGTCCTGTGCTCTGGTCCCAGATGACTTTGAAAGTGAGGACAGAGACCCTCCATTAAGCTCCTTACCCATGGCCATGATCCATATGTGCCTCAGCACAGGGAACTGGAGCTCAGACTCAAGGGAAGGACTCCCAAAACCAGCCTGAGAGCAGCCTCAGCTTGCACAGGTTGAAGGCATGGAGGGTTTATGGCAGACAGACTCCAGGCAGATCCCTTGGTGCACAGGTACAGCCCAAGATCTGGGCCAGCTTGTGCTGAGCACATCATCCCCCACAGCAGAACTCGAACGTCTGACAGCCTGAAATCTTCAGGGTTGCACCCGCACCCTCTGCCTTGGGGGAACAATTTAGCAGCAGAAGTGAACCCCACCCTGCTGGAAAACCCCAGCACGCGTTGGGAAGTCCCATAAACCAGGTAACCTGAGCAAATCTGGTGGGATCTGCCCCTGCAATGGCACTGTGGAGAGTCTGCTCTGCTCCCCTGGCCTGCAGCTCCTGCCCACACACAGCCAGGGGCACATGGGAGAGGGGCCTCAAGCAGCATCCTGAGCTGCTGAGTGCTCCTGGAGACATGGCTGAGGTTCTGGCCAGCTCTGTGCTCCCAGCAGGAAGGAGATGGGATGTGCTGTCCGGCCAATACCGCTCCACAGGTTGCCCAGAGAAGCTGTGGCTACCCCTGGATCCCTGGAAATGTCCCAGACCAGGTTGGGTGGGGTTTGGAGCAACCTGGGATAGTGGAAGGTGTCCCTGTCCATGGCAGGGGTGGGACTGGATGAGATTGAAGGTCTCTGCAAGGTCCCTTCCAGCCTGCCACACAAACTTTGGGGCTAAACAAGCAGCAATCATCACCTTCCTGCCACCTCCAAAGACGTTCTGCTGCCCTTAGGCAGACCTCTGGAAACTGGGATATCTCCTGCATGCCCAGCCAGGGCTTCTCACAGCTTGGGCATCCCATGCCTGTGGTCCCCTCTCCGTTTTCCTGCTCTCAGTTTTTGGTCTGTCAATGCAGTGTCCAACCCTGTGGTGCTTACAGAGGCACCAAGTGACAGCATTCAAATACTCAGACAGCTGTAAGTAGAAAGATCTTCAGGGTAATTCAAAAGAAAACTGAAACAAGACAGAGCTGGCCTATATTAATCTCAACGAGTTCTCAGCAAAAGCGAATGCGAAGTGCACGTTTCCATATGGGGGCAGTTTCATCGGCTGACAGAGACGAGCTGAGTAACTCAGTCTGTTCTTCACTATGGATGTGGCAGCTATTTTAAATATTTGGGAGTTGAGATTTATCTGCTCATGCACCATTGTTTAAATTGATTTGCGATGGTTCCTCGTTGACCTTGCTGCAGAAAGCTCAAAGAAAATAAAAATATCAGACACTCATTAGAAGATCTGGAACAACATCAGCCAGCTATGAGCATCACCCACCCCAGCACCTGGAGCAAAGCTGGGTCTGCATCTCCCCTAGATTGTCACTTCTCCTGCATTCATTACTGGGGTGTGGGGACATCACCACTCCCACACTGGAGCCCAGACCTCATCTCTTGGGCTTGCAGCACAAACGCAGGACAAACACAAACAGCCAGCGTGGAACCCTGCTGGACCCTGTCTCTTCCCCTTCAGCCCACACTGATCATTCTGTTTGTTGCTGTGCTGTGAGAGCTCCACCCTGTGCTGCTTTATCCAGGGCCGTGAATCCCCTGCCCCAGTTGCCATTCTCCTTCCCCTGGGATTCCATCCAGAGATATTCCCCACCCCAGTTTTAAACTCTGCCTTTGCAGCCATGTGCCACAAATGTTCCAGCTGAAGTGACTATTTCAGCCTCCACAAGAACACTCTGTCTTCACACGCTTGTACCTTTTCCCAAAATTCTCCAATTGGAATGAATCTGCTCTATGGAAAGTTGGAGGCAAATCAATCTGGCCACATTTGCATTAAGAGAGAAGAGGAAAATTGTACTATTTTCCTACCTTGGAAAAGCCCCCAAAGCCCTGCATTAGAGATCCTTTCCAACCCCAGTGACTCTGGTTCTGTGACTCTTCACCCAGTGCAGGGAGCTGCTCAGTCCTGACACTGCATCCCACCCAACCCACTGCAGAGGAGCAGCAAAGGGACAGGGATGGAGAGGAGGGAGAGCAGACGTGGGCTGAGCGTTGTGGCAGTGTTTGGTGGCCACCAAGGTGATCCATCAGGAGAAGAAAAGAAACTGTTGAGCAGACAAACAAACCTTGACAGGCCCAGGTGGAGCAGATTCCTTCCAGTTCCATATTCCCACAGTCATGCCATCAGTGAACTCACCTGCTGATCCTGGAACAGTCCATAGGGTTTAAAGGATTGGAGGTTCAGCCTGGGTGCTCGTTAAGCATTCTCCCAGCAAACCAGATACAAACACAACAACCCCAAAAGTCAGAGGGAAGAAAGCAGAGAGGGATTCCAGCAGCACCCAGTGACGGGCTGTGGTGTGTGAGGTGGAGAGGGATTCAGAGGAACCCCCAAGGGAAAAAAGCTCCAGCTGTCCCTCCCCCATGGGTGACTTTGGGCATAAACTAACACTGGTGTGCCCACACAGCAGAGCTCATCTCTGAGTCTGTCACAACAAAGCACAACTCTGCTTCAGCTAAAACCAGTTTCTCCTTGGCTAAAACCAAAGGAAACTTGGTCCCCTGTTTAATGAAAGGATCTGTTCAGAGACTTTCATCACTCAAAGGGTTTTTGAGCCACGCAATGGTTTATATGACTGGGTTTCTTCAGCTCAACACAGTTCAAAACCTTCTGGGTTGGAAAAAAATGGCTCACAAAATGTGGTGCTCCAGCAGAAGCAAACACAGACCTGCCAAATTACTGCAGCTTAATGAGTTCCTTCTTGTCAGCTGAGCTGGCCTTGTGTGTACCCCCTTTGAAGTCAAATGTACTCATGTAAGCACCCTGAGAGGCTTTAGGAAGGGATTCCTGTCTGGGCAAAGGTTCACAATGGCTGGTGCTGGCATCGTCAAGAATTAGGTGGTTGCTTTGCTAATATTTTCCTCCTATCCTTGCCTCCAGTTGAGTCTCTGCTTCATAGCCTGGCTCTAAACAACATCCCTGAGCTTTTATCTGCAGGTGACAAACAGAGGCATACAAACTGGATTGGCAGGAACACAAAGAAAGCTTTCATCTCATCACAGTACGAGACACTTACAGGAACCTCTCAAGGAAAAAAGAGATTATGCATCAACATTGTGAGCATAAAGACAATTTAAAAGGGATGTTAAGAAACTTCATGTCAGGAAAATATAGAACATCTGCAAACAGATGAGTATTCAGTAATGAGCTACGTCAACGATCTGGGAGGAAAGAGGCTGTTTTCCTGCAGTGACAAGCCCAGAGAACATCCCGAGGGGCATTTGAACAAGCTAAAGTGCTCCTTGTGGTCAGAAAACTCAGCTGGCTGCGTGCTGCACTTGGGGTTGTCGGCCTGGGCCTGTTCCACCTGCTCCAAGCTCTTTGCTCCTGTCTCTGCCTCATCTCACACCTGAGGCAGGTGTGCAGGTCTGACCCAAGGCTGGGACAGGGAACTGTCCTGGAAGATTTCTGGACTTCACACACACACACACACACACACACCCCCCCACACGCTCCCCAACACTCAGTTTCATGGTGGTTTATGGTATTTTGCCACCAGCTTTGGCACGGCTGGGTGACAGAAGCAGCAGGACAGTCTCCTGTTGTCCCTTCTGGGTGAGTGACTCTGCAGGAACACACAGAGGGCCTGTGATTATTATAATAATCCAGGAGCACAGGAATGACTCACCTACTAAAGAACAAGCTGGTTTAGCTGGTTATTAGTCCACTAATTATTGAAGAACTAATGGCAATGCATGCTTGTTCCCAGCTGTCAGCAAACGCTGCCTGCACTGGGGCACTGATGCGTTGGAGGCGCTGCATCCACCCGGGAAGCACTGAGCTGAATCCATGTGCCAGCACAAACACTGCCAGAGCTGCCAGGGTGACAGGGGGTCCGGGTTTCCCTGGCTGGCTTCACCTTTCCAGGGCTCTGCGCTCTCTCCTCTGCCAGCTGGATGCAGCACGGTGCCAGCTGGTGGGGCTGCCGCCTTCTCTGGGATGTGGCTCCAACTGAGTTTGCTGCCTTCTGCTGCGTGAACAGTTGGCAAAGAGATGGCTCAGAGAGTCGCTGTGGTCCAGGGTGTCATCCCCTGGGACACCCTGACACCATCCCCACTGCCCAAGGCATTTTGCTGATATCTTCACTGAGCAAGTCCAAAAATGCCTCCCTGGGGGACTCAGCCAGCTGGTTGCTGCTTTTGCCATATAATTTCTGATACACTTGTTCAAACACCTCCCTGTGCCTGGATGCCAGCCTGGACAGGCTGTCCTGACCTTTTCTAGATGCTGTCTTAACCCAGGGCAGCATCAGTGTCCTGAGAAGTGAGAACCTGGGCAGGCTGCTGGATTTGGACCTGTGCTGCGTGCAGTGTTCTACCTCTCGAGCTCGGCGCCAGCAGGTTGGCACTGTCACTGCTTCTCTGGGTTTAAGATGAAATCATGCAATATTTAGGCCTCAGCATAGTCTGGAGCCTGTCCCACCAAATGTCCCTCTGCACTCCCAAGGAAGGCAATGAAGTCCAAGGAATTTACTGCTCTTTGAGAATCCCGTTGGAAGAGGCAGCCCAGGGCTCAGTCAGGTGCTGCCGCCGGGCACAGCCCCAGAGCTCTGCAGGTTGGGCATCCACCACAGCATCCCAAAATCCCCTCTGAAATCCAGGTGCCACATTTCAAGCACTGGTTGTTGTCATGAGACCCCTTGAGCAGTGCATGCTCCGTTTCTGCAGTGACTCCAAGAGAAGACCCTGCCACCACCAGCCACTTGTCGCTCCCTGTTTGTCCCTTCCACTCTGACACAGAGGGAAAAGCGTTAGCTCTCTTTCCCTGCAGTGGATTTGGGAGTGATCCCAGTGTCCCTGCACCCAGCAGGGCCGGCTGATGAGCAGGAACAAGTAGCTGGGGATGTAGCCACATTTTTTGTCTCCTGGACCATTTGAAAGTGAGCTGCCACTGTGCCAGGAGGACGGGGAGAACTGCAGGAGCAGCAGGAGGGGACCACACAGACCAGCTGAGCACAGGCTGCTTCCTGCACTCAGCTCAGCAGAGTGCAATATTTCAACTGAGATGATTTAAACTTCAGTGGGCATGAAGGGTGTGAATTATCTGACTTGCAGCAGATGCCTGGTGCTGTTTTGAGCGCCTGGATGCTTGGCAGGGATTCCTCCCCAGCACCCCAACAGCAGCAGGGTTCCTGTGAGGGGCTGCGTTGGGCTCAGCCTGTGCAGGGACACGGGCACAGTGACTGCCGTGGGCTGACAGTCACCTCCTCAGGCTGTCCCCAGGGGCTCCTGGTTCTCCTCCTGCCCATCACTGCTTGTCAAGCCCAGCTCAGCCACCAGGCTGGTTTGTGCCTTCCCAAGGCTCCCCAGGAAGGCAGGAGCTGTCCACGTGTCCTGCCAGGGATGGCTGCGTGGCACCAGACACCTGTCCCCATCTAGGGGAGATGGAGCTGGGCTGCAGGAGGGAGGGAGGGAGGGAAGGGTGCTCGGCACACAGCAGCGGCAAAGCTGCACGTCCCTGCTCACATGGCAGCTGTGCTGCTGGCTGGGGTGAGCCCTGCGACACATCAACGCTCCTCTGGGCACCTGAGGCACGTAAAGGAGGAGGATATACGGGAACTTGTGTGTGCTGGGTCTGTGAAGGGCTTTACTCACTGACTTCTGCTCACCTGGGGACCCCCTTCTACCTGCAAATACCCCCTTGAAGCAAAGTATTTGTCTGCATGGGAACCCAAACAGCTGGAAATGGATCTGCTGGTCACTGCCTCTGGACCACAGGCATCCAGCTTGGAAAAGTCATCTCTCTGCTTGGAGAAACTCCACTCAAGATAGTTCCACACACATAGCACTGAATGCACACAGCTCTTCTCCCGTGTTTACTCTTTGAGGCTCTTCCTGTCTAGCCTGGATGAGACAGGTAAATCACAGAATCATTTAGGGTGGAAAGGAGCTTTAAGGTCATCAAATCCAACTGTCACCCCAGCCCTGCCACAGCCACCACTAACCCATGTCCCCACGTGTCACATCCACATATCTTCTGAACACATCCTGGGCTGGTGACTCCAGCACTGCCCTGAGCAGCCTGTGCCAATACCTGACCACCCATCAGTGAATAAATTTTCCCTGATTTCCAACCTAAACCTCCCCTGGTGCAGCCTGAGGCTGTTTCCCCTTGTCCTGTCACTGGTTACTTGGGAGAAGAGCCTGACTTCCCCCAGCTGCCCCCCTCCCATCAGAGAGTTGTGGGGAGTGAGAAAGTTCCCCTTTTCTCCAGTCTGAGCCCCCCCAGCTCTCTCAGCTGTTCCTCATCAGCCTTAAGTACATGGTCCTTCCTGCCATCAACTGCCTTCGCCAAGTTTTGACTGAATTTCTCCTTAATGACTCCAACTTTGTCATTTCGGGGATGTTCCGGCAATAAGATATGACAAGGTGTGAATTATAGGACAATAATTCATGCCTGGAGCAGTGTCAGGCACAAGGCTGGGAGCTGAGGGCTGTCCACGCGGCTCAGTGTGAATTATTGCACCATAATTCACGCCGTGAGGACACACTAAGGGACTAACCAGAGACTATTCACACAAAAAAAAAGGGTTAAAACTCTTAATTTTATTTATCTTGCTGGATTAGTGGGGACATTATGCTCTCTGCAGCATTCCTTTTTGGTCCATCCCTGTGTTTCCTTTGCTGGAGTCAAATGAAGAAGAAAGGGCCCAGCTGGATGTGAAAGGGCTGAGGAGCGTGGGGGCTCCTTGCCCTGGGAGCTGCAGGCAAAGCAGTTGGCACCTGCCTGCTCCTTCTCCCCCTTCCCTGCTTTAAATATCCAACACCTGATCCTAACGCATCCAGGAACTCAGCCCAGAGCAGGAGCAGGGATCCCTTCCCCTGGAGGGCACAGGCTGGAGGGTGTCACACGAAGTGGCACCTGGGGCTGTCCCAGCATGGAGCTGGGGTGAGCTTTGGCTGCTGCTCAGCCTGGGCACAGCCTCCCCATTCCCCAGGCAGGAACACCCGAGGGACTGAGCAAAGGGGAAATGGAGTTCCAGCGGCACAAGGGACAGCCCCAACCCGCCCCTGCCCGAGGCTGTGGGGCTGCTGCTGCCTTCTCACTGCTCTGGAAAAGAGAGCTCTGGAAAAGGCTTTGCTGAACATTTTAGAGGATGTTTTCATTGCAGTTTTCATGCAGACAGTCCACAGAAAGTCACACTTGTGAAATCTTTAATTTTTTTTTTTTTTTTAAATTCTGAGAAAACAGCCCCCAGTGATAGTTATCCCTTCCTAGAAAGCTGCTACAGTTCAAAAATAAACCAGATGATTCTCCAGGGCTCTGTGGGAAATGATCTGCCTCCAGGAGCCCCCCAAACAACTCTGTTTTGCAGTAAACATGATCCAGCCTGCCCTTGTTTTGGGGCTTCAAAGACAGCTGCCCTAAAATCTCTTTCCAGATTTTTTTCTGTTGAACAAGGAAGCAAATCCTCACCCTGCATTGAATGCTCCTCTCCATGTAGGGGTGCCTCCAATCCCTTGCGTGCAGTGACAGACCTGGGAGAGCCCTGAGGAAGAGGAAGCTCCCTTCATCCCAGAGCTGGCCACCTCAGGGACCAGGGCTGTGGGTCATTCAGCTGACGGCAGTGGACCTAAAGCAAAAGATAATTTTGGGTTATCCCGAGCAAATTCCAAGTCATTATTCAGGCTTCAGTTGCCCAGTCAGTATAGATCTCATTTTGAAATGTCTCCAGGTTAATTGATTGCTGTTTCAGACAGCTATTGATTTTCAAATAATTATTCTAATTATTTGCCATCCAGCTAGCTTTCTCTCCCTCTCCTCAGGCAGTCTGAAAACATTTTCTTGCAGAGTCCCACACAAGAGGCTGATTTTTGGTGTTTCCATTGGAAGGTGGGGAACTGAGGCAGCACGAGGCTGGAGGAGACCCTGCCTCATCCTCTGCCCCTGGGAGGGACATGGGGCTCTCCACGACTCCAGCCCCTGGCCCAGCGCTGCCAGGGCACTGCAGGCTGCCAGCAGTGCCAGGGGTGACAGTTCACGACAGCTCTGCAGGTTGGTCTCCACCAGCCCTTGCAGAAACCTTCTGGTGATCCCCAAAGAGCTCAGCTGCTCCTAGGGTTCCTGTGTCCTCATCCTCACAGGCAGCTCCAGATGAATCCCAGCCTTCAGGACTGCAGGAGGCAGCAGCTCTGCTCCAGCCCTGCCGCTGACACTGAAGGACTCCCTGTGGAACTGAGTGTTACAGATTTATTCACCATTTCCCTTGCAATGCCATTTAAACGTGCCAAACAGGACCAGGAGTTCTTTCCCAGGATCTGCAAACATAAAAGATGCAATCTGAAAAGACTGAATTCAGTCTATTTTCAGCCTAAAACCAACCAAGAGGAAATAAAATAGGACAGAAATATAATGACAATGTTGATTTAAGAGTCAGTCAAATTCAATAAACTTGGCTTTTAAAATCACCTGTTTTCATTACACTTCTCAAAATTCTGAATTACTCTAATTGATCAAAAATATTTCAAAACATCTTTAGAACTTAAAAAAAAAAATGCATATGGGCTGGATGGGATTCTCGACATTAGTGGGGACACAGTATCTGCTCACCTGGAATTGCACAGGGAGGGGGATGGACAAGCTGCACAGCCTCAGGAGGGGCTGGAGCAACTTCTTTGTAAAAAGAGATTCAGGAGACCATGAGCGTGTGCGGCAAGACAGGGAGGGACATGAGGAGAAGGACGAGCTGGGATATCTCCTGTGGCCATGCAGGGCAGAAGGACAGACACTGAGACGGAGGGCAGCCTGAGCAGGCTGGCAGCTGGCACCAAGCTGAGGGGGCAGTGACACCCCTGAAGGATGGGATGGCACACGGAGGGACCTGGACAAGCTCAAAGGAGTTGCCCATGGGAACGTCATGAGGTCTGACAAGACCACGGGCACGTGCTGCACCTGGGGCAACCGCAGACATGAGCACAGGCAGAACCCCCTGGGAGCAGCTCTGGGAGGAGGAGCTGGGGCTTCCTCTGGAGAAAGCTGGACCTGCCCTGGCTGTGTCTGCTGGCACCCAGAAGGCCAAACACGTGCTGGTCTGACGCCCAGATTGTGCCCCTGTGCTCAGGTGAGACCCCACCTGCAGAGCCACCCCAGCCCTGGGCTAGCACAGGAAGGAGCTGGAGCTGCTGGAGAGATCCAGAGGAGACCACGGAGATGCTCTGAGAGCTGGGGCTGCTCACCTGGAGAAGAGAAAGCTCCAGGGAGAGCTCAGAGCCCCTGCCAGGGCCTAAAGGGGGTTTGTGAAAAGGAGAGGGACTTTTTACATGAGCACATAATGATAGAAAAAGGGGTGTCAGTTCTAAACTAAAAGAGGAGAAACTTAGATAAGATGTTAGGAGGAACCTTGTCCCTGGCAGGGTGGGCAGGCCCTGGCACAGGGTGCCCAGAGCAGCTGTGGCTGCCCCTGGATCCCTGGCAGTGCCCAAGGCCAGGCTGGACATTGGGGCTGGGAGCAGCCTGGTCAGGTGGAAGTGGCTCCTGCCCATGGGATGATCTTTCAGGTCCCTTCCATGCCCAACATGCCATGAACACAGATGAAGTGGCAATTGTCTCTGTTTCCTGCATCTCTTTACTGCAGGGCAGCAGCTGGCACGGTGGGGAGAGGCCCTTTGTGCCCCCACACCCCGAGCTGAGGGCACTGGTGTCCAAAGAAACTCCTTTTCTGCAGGACACTGCTGTGGGAGGTGAATGCTGGAGACCTCCTGCAGGCAGCAATAAAACATCAGTGGCATCTCTAAAAATTATCTATGATAATTTTCTAACACAAAAGAAATGGCACCTAACGTGAGGTAATTCTATTTTAGATCTTATTATAATGGATAAAGATGAATTGATCACTGAACTAGAAATTGGTGGTTGCCTGGAGACCGGTGATCATGACCTGATTACATTAATTATGGGATAAGAAAAGACAGTCCCAACCAGTAACATATACCTGGTGCTTCTCCCTGGATCTGTGAGGCTGAATAAAGAGGTGAGGGAAACTTGCTGGGAAGAAAAATAAACATGTACGTAAATGAGTCAAAACCAAGAAGTTCTCACTAAGAGTTCCCAACCTGGTGAAAAAGTTCTATTTGCGCCATAATTTTTGAAGAATGGTGTTTGATTTTGAGATCTCTCTAGGTGAAAATGAAAGCAGCAATTAGAAAAGGAAGCAGTGGATAAAGAATAGGGGGGGAAAAAAGGAAAAACTAGTAATCAGGATAATTTAACATTTCTGAGTGGTAGGAAATTGATAAGGGGAGGCAAATGCATTATCGAAAAATCTGGCTGATGAGTTATAGGTACTAAGAGCTGTTATTATCAACAAGAAAAAGAACCCTAATTGTGGCCCCTGCTTCTACTTGAAAAAGATGATAAAAATGATAAAATTAGATAGTAAAATTAATAACAGTGTCACCGAGAGGATCCAAAAATGTCAGAGCGTCATTATCTTGGTCAAGCAGTTCATAAACTCCCCGGGGCATTGGAGGAAGCTTAAATTTAGAGAATGTGCAAGAGTCTTTTTCCTCTGAGGGCTTCAGGGCACTGCAGCAAATGGTCCATTGCATACTGCCAGGGCTTGCTGAAATGCAGCATACCCCTGCTTCGGGCACGGGGCTGACCCAGGCCACACATCGCCCTTGTTCCGAGCCTTTCCTCTCTCACCGTGCTCACAGCGTTTAAAAATAATATCTTTAAAAATGATGGCCAATTGCCCTCCCTGACTGGGTGTAGATCTTATCTGGGGCCTGCTGCTGCAGAGCACTGGGGGAAAAGCAGTCAAAACCATGCTTATTTTTAATCGAAACCTGAGATTATTTGTATGACCACCGTTATGGGAAGAGCTGGACCCCTGGCAGCCTCTGAGGCATTCATCCTTGCAGGCAGCGATGGAGAGAGCGGGATCAGCTGATGTGGGTGGAATGCAGGGTTTTCTCCAAGCAGCATGGTCCCGCTCACAAGGATGCCTCGGCTGTCACCAGCACCTCTGTGGTTATGTCCAAGTGTCACCTCAGCTTGGGAAGAGGTTTTCCACCCTGGATTCGCCCTCAGGATGCTGTGGCCTGATCCCTGAGCTCCAAGCCCCAGGAGAGGACGGGTCAGCACCCAGGTGGGACAGTGACAGGGCTCAGAGCCTCTCCAGGTGATGGAATGCTGCTCCTACACAGATCTGGAAGGACACAACAGCCCCCAGAGGTCACAAAGTGCTTGGAATTGTATTATAAGCCCACAGCTGTGTCACTGTCCCACCGTGATGCTGCAAAATGGATGAAGGTGGATCCTGCACCCACAGCCAGCCACAAAATCCCCTTTGAGTTAAAACTTCACTCCTGTCTTATTTATTTATTTGCATTTCCACGATATCAGGAGGTCCACTTGGGGACTTTGCCAGCCTTGGCACAAATTGGCTCCAGGTCTCAAAGAGCTTCCAGTGCCTCCAGCAAGTGGAAAGGGAGGAAAGGCCCCTCGGTGCCACCCTGGAGCCCTGCACTGGGCTTGTTGTGATCCAAGTGCAGAACCAGGCACTTTGTCTCGCTGAACCTCCTAGAGCTGCTGTCACCCCACCCAGCCAGCCTGTCCAGATCCCTCACAGCGCTGCAGGGGTGGGAGAGGCCCCATCCCTCGGGTGTCCTGGGCCCAGAGCCAAGGGATACCGAACTCACACCCAGAGGAGAACAGGATCACAGAATCATGGAATGGTTTGGGTGAGAAGGGACCTGAAAGACATCTTGTCCTACCCTCCTTCTGTGGGCAGGGACACCTCCCACTGTCCCAGGCCGCTCCCAGCCCCAATGTCCAGCCTGGCCTTGGGCACTGCCAGGGATCCAGGGGCAGCCACAGCTGCTCTGGGCACCCTGTGCCAGGGCCTGCCCACCCTCCCAGGGAACAATTCCTGCCCAATCTCCCACCCATCCCTGCCCTCTGGCAGTGGGAGCCATTCCCTGTGTCCTGTCCCTCCAGCCCTTGTCCCCAGTCCCTCCCCAGCTCTCCTGGAGCCCGCTGTGCCCCGGCAGGGCTCGGAGCTCTCCCTGGAGCTGTCTCCCCGGAGCAGGGTGAGCGGCTGGAGCGGAGCCGCAGCCCCGGTTCGTGCTGCTGCTGCCCGGCCGCGGCTCCGCGCTCCGCTCCGGGGAGGAGCTGCCTCGCTCCGGAATGCAAAATACAGCTTTCCAGAATGCCAGGAAGGTAATTTAAATGTTAAAACATTTGTGATTGCATAAATCGCACGTATTATTCCAATTGAATTGTAGTGGGATTAATCTGACCTTAATAGAATACTACTAATAATTTATATTATTATCTTTAATAATATTAATTCAACTTAATTTTTTTTTTTCCCATTTACTTCGTTCATTTAAGGGCAGCTCCACTGAGCTCTGGAGCATTTAGCTCGTGGTGTGCAGCAGTCACTTATCATTTGCACAAGTGGGGATTCCACCAGGCAATTTTCAGAGAAATAAAGATCATCTTTCAGCGAAAGGAACTTAAAAAAAAATTACAGTATTAAATGAGTAGATATTAATGTGTCATATTTAGAATATAAAACAACCCATAATCTGTTCTGAAGTCTCTTCCACCTAAACATATACTTTTTTTTTTTTTTTTTTTTTTTTCCCTTTTAGAGGGATCTTTTATTCTGCTGTTTTACTTATTAGGCACAACCGTTCCAACTGTTAAAATGAAATTGTTAAGATCATAATGTCAGGGAAATAAAAACCTTGGCAGTGTGATAGTGCCTTGTGAGCAGAGCATCACAGTTAGTTGGGGATGAATCGGAATTGCGCATTTCATTAGAATTTATATCACAAGCCGAGGGATGAAGCATTATTTCATTAAGTATCTCGAAATTTCACCAACCTAATGAAGCCGTCAAAATTCTATTAATAAAGCCCTGGAAATATTTATTTGTTTGTTTGTAAGGATGCGTTTGCTATTATTTAACGTTGTATTTGCAGTTTGTTAATTTACGAGCAGAGGCTCAGCGGCGCAGCGGGAGGAGAGCGCCGGGGGCTGCCGAGGGGCTGGCAGCGAGGGGCGCCCGGGTGGTCCTGTGTCAGGATGGAGCCACCAGATCTGCTCCCTGGGGAGGGAACGGGGCACTCTGGACAGGAGCCGCTGCTGGGGAAGCCAGGGCAGCACAGTTACACGCCGCCACCTCGGTTTTAAAATGCATTTTTCAATGCGCCCTTTCCTGCTTATTCAATTTTATCTTTTTTTTTTGTTCTCAATTCATCTCTGAGAGGGAGCAAAGCTCAATGAGAGCTGTGCTCTGCTGATGTTGAGTGAGAGCTGTGTTAGCTGCTGTTTGTAATTACCAGTGCCAAAGAAATCCCCAGTTCTCTGAGTGCCATTCCGTGAGGATCCGTGCTTTCCTGCCAGTGGCACAACTGGATTGGGCACAGCTCAGATTTTCCCGAGGTGGGTCAGCAGCTGCGGCAGGATTACAAATGACAGCATGTTACATTTTGGTCAGGCTCTTTGTCTTGCCTGAGCCTGGGGAAGTTTGTGGGGTGTTTTTGGGGTGATGCTGTCTGCGGTGGGGCGGCTAAAAAGGACTTTCCTGGCGTGTGTCTGGCAGGGACACATTACTCACACACAGGGAAGCTGGGAGCGCACGGTTTGTGAGCGCAAATAAAATTAATCACACCACTCAGTCATGTATTATTTAGTATATTCTGTTTGTGATGGTAACAAACAGCCAGATCTTTCTCTTCTTCAACCTTGAGCCCCATGGCCCACATGGGATGGACTAAAGGGGTTATAATGAATTTGAAAGACAGTTTATGCTCGTTAGTCAACCAGTTTATGCTCGTTAGTCAACCCATGGCATGTGGTCCAGCTCTCCCATGTGTGTGGCTGCTTCCTGTTGTTCCAGAGCATCCACAACCCCCCCGAGCTCCCTGCTCCGTGAGGCTTCACCCCAGCAGAGCAGTGTGAGAGCCCCAGTGAGATGGGACCATGAGGGCTGGAAGGGAGGCAAATCCTTATGGGAAACTGAAGGAAAGCCCTCAAACGAGCCTTGCTTAATAAACTTGCAGTTATGAAGTGTAATCTCGTAAGAGACCATTGTCAAATAAATTCTGCCAGTGAAATTTATACATAAGACTTCCGTGAGTATTAATTACACAGGAAGGTTGCAGGGTCTGTATTACTCTGCTAATAGGATCTTCAGGAAAAAAAAAAAAAAAAGACAGGTCTGCCACAATGTATTAGATTTGTTAGAGAACCAATTTTTAATTAGTTTGAACTGATAAGTTAATTCATGAATTTGCAAATACGTACCCAGGACATGCATTCCACACTCCACACTGGATGCTGGGGTTTTCCAGGGAATACTTTTTAACAAAGGGATTCTGTGCCTGCCTGAAGTGCAGAATTCAGCATTGCTGTACTATGGATCCCTAAAAAGTGATTTCCATAATTACACAATTAAAGCAGAAAGACTCAATTTAAGGCACGCAAATATTCTTAATTCTGCTCTGCCATGCCACTGTAAAGAAGAGACAGATGAATCTGATTATGGGTCCAGAAAGCTACAATTCCTCTCTAATACTGAGCCGACAGTTGCCTGTTAAGGCAGAGCCGAGTCAGGATTTCCTCAGCAAACTGCCTGCACTTCTCCTAAGTACAACTTTAACTTCCCATTTCTTCCCTTTATACTGCTTAGCATGGGGATAACTGCAAATCACTTTAATCTAATTTACCCCAAAATAGTGATGATACATCTCTCAGCCTAAACTACTTCTTAACATAACATCTCTCTAGGAGTATCAAAACCACATATGATTTTTCAATTAAAGCAGAAACTCAACCTTTTCTGTCTGAGGAATGCTTTGTTATCTTTTTCTAAGCTTACAGCACCTGATGTGTGGATAAAAAATCCGTCTTCTGGGGATTTTCAGCTAAATCTATTATTTAAATCCCATTTATTAAGGTTCTTTGCTTCCGTGTCGGAATTTTCTTGAACACCTCTTTCCTGGCAAACACAATCGTGGGCATGATGCACAGCCTGAGCTGTACCCAAGCACACAGCCCTGCCTCATGTGCCAACCTGGAACACCCCCCGTGGGTTCTCAGCCAAGCTGGGACAGCACACAGGGGCTTCTTCCTCCCAGTGTTCTCCCTCAGCCCATCACGTACTCCTCAGATACATAAAAACAGAGCTGCCCAAGCTCTGCTGGCAGCTCCAGCATCCCAATATCGCCTCCAGTGTGGCCCCTGGGAGGGCAGGGGAGCTCCGAGCATCCTCCTGCCATAAAAGCAGGGGGCCAAACAATTGCAGCTGCAACCCCACCTGGTGGACCCACAAGTGGGGATCTGCTGCCTTGCACCTCCAGATAGAATCCCAGAATGGTTTGGCTTGGAAAGGATCTGAAGGCTCATCCTGTCCCGTCCCACCCCTGCCATGGCAGGGACACCTCCCACTGTCCCAGGCTGCTCCAAGCCCCAGTGTCCAGCCTGGCCATGGGCACTGCCAGGGATCCAGGGGCAGCCACAGCTGCTCTGGGCACCCTGTGCCAGGCCCTGCCCACCCTGCCAGGGAACAATTCCTGCCCAATCTCCCATCCAGCCCTGCCCTCTGGCAGTGGGAGCCATTCCCTGTGTCCTGTCCCTCCATCCCTTGTCCCCAGTCCCTCTCCAGCTCTCCTGGAGCCCCTTTAGGCACTGGAAGATGCTCTAAGGTAAAGGCAGGGCAGATTCCAACACTGGGAGGTGGCCATTTCATTATTTGTTAGAGGTAGAAGGAAGCTCTTTGTTGTAACCATAAACCTCTCCCCGTCAGCAGAAATGTGTTGTGTGGTCATTAAAGAGTGGGTAAGAGGTGCCCCATGGTTTGGGATGTTACTGTTTTTCAATTTGCTCTGGAGAGTGTCATGTTTAAACAATCCTAATGCTTTTTAAACTAAAGGTTTCTTGTTTTTTATAGGTAAAATTCATGCTCACGTGCTTGTAAATTCTCCCACACCCTGGCATTTGCTCCTGAAATTCAGCTGCGTCCTGAGCCCTGCACAGCTCCAGCCTCTTCACCGAGCACCTGGAGCTGGAGGAGCCAAGCCCCACCTGCATCCCAACTCCCATCAGCAGCTCCACAGTCAGAGGCATGGGCTCTGACTGGAATTTCCCCAGGACACGGCTCCATTGGCATTGCCCAAACAGAGCCCATCCCAACGACTCAGCCGCTGCGATTTCTGACAAGCTTTGATGCATTTGAAGGACTTATTAACCCTTGTACAGGGAAGAGCTTTGCACCTGAATCTGGACATTTTTGGAGCTCCTGTTGTCCACAGTTGGTTTTCAGAGCATTTAGTCCATTCAGAGATCCCCAGTCTGTGCTGTGCCTCACACCAGTGCAGATCCTTTGGAGCGCTCATGGCACACACAGTCCCGGCAAAGGACGGGATGAAAGCGACCACAGCTGGAAAAGGAAGGAGCAGCTCAGTGCTGACAAGAACAAATACAATCCAACACTTCCTTTCTGTATAACCGTTGGCAAACATTTCTGATGAGCTTTAATGCCTCAGAACGAAGCAAACAGACGGTGCTGGGGTCAGGAAGAGTGAAGTGGGGATTTATTTTTTTCTGCTGGTCTCACAAATATCTTTGCAGATAGCAGTGATTATAAATAGTCCTTTGGCCATTTCCTGACTGCGGTTTGCCAACACTTCCTTATTGATGGCAGTGATTAGCGGTGTTCAGCGTTTTGCCCCGGCACGGGGCTCAACCTCAGCGTTTCAGGCACAGATTCCAAACTTCAGAGGAGTCACTGGAACAGAGGGAACCCCACATCCCTCAGGGATAACCTTTGGCCCAGATGAGAGAATGCTGTGATGGGATTAAAGGGTTCTTGCGCTCCAGATTTACTTAGGCAGACTGCTATCCATAATTTCCTTCTCCAGACCACTGAGCACGTATCCCACAAAGAGGCTCCTCACTGGAATCAGCACAAGTGCCTTACGCAGAATCCTTATCCCCTCGCTGGGCTTCACCTCCACTGTGTTTTATCTTCATCCTCAGGTGAGCTTTCAAAGAATCATGGAGTCTCCTGAGCTGGAAGGGATCAAGGATCATCAATCCAACTCCTGTCCCTGCACAGACCCCCACACCAACCCCAGCCTGGGCATCCCTGGCAGCGCTGTCCAAAGGCTCCTGGAGCTCTGGCAGCCTCGGGGCCGTGCCCATTCCCTGGGGAGCCTGGGCAGTGCCCAGCACCCTCAGGGGGAAGAGCCTTTCCCTGATATCCAACCTAAACTTCCTCATTTTTCCAAAATGGAGTTAGCTGTGAACTGTAATGCCCTTCCAAGGGCTAAGTGACACCTCCCCTTGACTCATTTGCCCAACAGCCTGTCCCTGCCACCAACAGCCCTGACCCCACAGCTCAAGCAGAAGTCCACACTGCAGCAAGAAAACTCCAGGACCCTCCGTCACCTTGTGATGGATGTCGTGTAGGCTTTGACACTCACACAGAGTAGCAACTGTTAGTGCTGCCTGCCTTAAAAACAGCCTATGGAGAATACACAAGGACACAGCACAGTGAAAGATTATCAAGCCTGCAGAACCAGCCCTTGCGTGTATGTGCATTGTCACGATCTTTAATCATATTATCACTTAGGATTACTGCAGCCAGGATACCGTTACAAGCTCATGGGAGGTGGGTGTCCTATCAGGAACCTGCTCCTGGTTCCTACCAGGATGGCATTCCCAGTCTGAGATGACTACAGAGAAGTCATCTTTCACCTGGGAAGGTGAAAGAATTGCTGCTGCTCCATCTTAAGGGTAGGAAAGGAGGGAGAAGCCACTGACTTACCTCTGGCAAGCCCAGTGCTGTGCAGATGCTGATGTCCCAGGAAGAATTCAATCTTTTCAGGCTGGGAATCCCACAGAGGTGTGAGCACCACTGTCATCCCTGCTTGCAGACTCCAGGAACTGGAATAAGACAAAAGTGATTGACCTTTATTGGAAAGCGTGTTCTGAAATGTGATGCAGAGGGCTCGTGGCGATGAGCCTGTCACAAGTTGTTATCCAGGGAAGGTCTGAGGGTACTTCAAAACAAGGATGTGGGTTTTCAAACTTTGGTCACTGATCATGAGGAAGTTTTGAGAGACAAAGCCAAAATTTGGTATTGGGGACAGAAGAGCCCATCGGATGCCATCGGAGTGACAAGACTGGCAATGCTAAAACATTTGTCCCAAACAGGTCACCTCATCAGAAGGGACTTCAGCCTGAGTGACCTGATGGGTATCTCGCTCTGCCAGGAATAAAACATGCTCAGAATTTCTTAAACTTAATCCATAGAAACTTCCTAATCAAGGATGTTGACTTGTAGAATTTCTGCATTAGACCTCACTCCACTGGAGGAGAAGGGGCTGTGCAAGGCAGGAGGGGTCACCAATGATGGTGTCTGTTGTGTGCAAACAGCACAAAATCAGCAGCAGGAACACAGGCGGGTTTTAAGGGCCAGTTTCACAAAGACAAGACCAAGCAGCAGCCAAATCCCTCAGGAGGGAGGCTTCGAACTCTGAGATCTGACCCAGAACTGGGAACTTTCCCCTGTGGACCCCCAACCCCTCCACGAGAGCGATATTTGTGTTCACTGGGCAGTCAGAGCAGTCTCCAAAGCCACTGCAAAAACACACTACAGAGAAGATCTGGTTGGGGTATCTACGAGCTTCACAGTTGCCACTCCTTTTCTGCACCTATTTTGACTCCATGATCAGAAGAAATGGGAGGTTTGGGCTGAGGAAGCTTGGAGAGCTCAAACATTGTCCTTCCAGAGGGAAGAGAGTCCCCAAAAGAAGGTGAAGGTATGATTTATCCACACGGTTCGTGGACGTGGGAGGCAGGAGGCTTTTCCATGTTAAAAATGGATCAAATGGAAGCAAAACATGGTCAGGGCTCAAGTGAGATGACAAATGGTTGGCCAAGTCATCATGAGCTGTGATGGGTTCTCCGGTGCTGAAGATGCTTCAAAGTAGCCAGGGATGGCTTAAAATGTGCCCTCAGACATCACGGGACACAGTGGGATGGACATCTTTTACCTCCAGGCTTTGGCATTTGGAGGTCAGCGAGCAGGTTTCCAAAGACAGAGGGATGTTGAGGGTATCTCTGTGCTCCTCCTCATCCTGCAAGCTCCATATCAAAGTGGTATTCTCCCCCAAACCCTCCTCAAATATTGTTTGTTAAACACTGAATTTCACTTTAGTCTGCTCCACGGGGATTCATTCTGGTTGCTCTTCATGCCAACACTGGGGCTGAAAGCCTCGTGAGTGGTTTCTGCTTCTTGACTTCCCACATCCCTTCTAAGCTCATTCGGAAAACATCTTCCCTTGCCCAATGTCCCCACCAATTCCCCTGCCCCTTTGTTTTTATTTAGCTCTGTAATTACATTATCTGACCATACAGCGATTTGGAATGAAATCTACATAAAAGATATTAAGAAAAATAAATCTATGTTTTGCAATATCTTTGAAGTTTTCCTTAGGCTGGGCAACAAGAGCAAAATCAGCATTTGGCTCTCCACAAATCTTTGGTTTTGCAGAGCTCTTGGGAAAGAGGGGTTCATGGGCTGGGGCAGGAAAATTCACAAGTTCAGATTATTTTATTAATACTATTAATAACTATTTTTGGCACTACTTCACAAGGGAGAAAACACCAGGTATGCATGAGATGTAACTACATTTATAGTTAATGTTGTGTGCTTTCCAAGGGAAGAAAAGCACTGATTTTTGCCCTCTTCTTTTTGGAGGAAATCAACAAAGTTTGCTGAGCAGCAAGGAGCATGTGGTGAGGAAAAGCTCTGGGGAGGGACAGGGTGTCAGGATGAGTTTTGTGTGAGGGTAGAGAAAGGCTTTTTCCTGTTCTCTGTTGTGGCAAAACAGCTCTCAAACATGGTGGGACCAAGAGCTGGGAGCCTTGAGGCTAAAAGGGCACAGGGCGATTTCAACCCTGTGTGTGGGGGGGAAGAAAGAATTGGGGGAGAGGAATCAGGGGCGATGCATCCCAAGCCATTTGGAGAATCATGGAATCACAGACTAACCGGTGATGGAAGAAACCAATGCGGATCATCGAGTCCAACTCCTGTCCCTGCACAGACCCCCACCAACCCCACCCTGGGCATCCCTGGAGCGCTGTCCAAAGGCTCCTGGAGCTCTGGCAGCCTCGGGGCCGTGCCCATTCCCTGGGGAGCCTGGGCAGTGCCCAGCACCCTCTGGGGGAAGAACCTTTCCCTGCTCTGCAGCCTGAGCCTGCCCTGGCCCAGCTCCAACCGTTCGCTCGTGTCCCTCCTGGCAGGCCATCTGTCCCCTCTCACCCCGTGTCCCGCTTCGTTCCTGGACCCTTCCCCTCGTGCTCAGTGAGGTGGATGAGGTGTAGGAGGCCTGGGGAAGCCGTGCGGGCCCCGGGCTCTCCCCGCAGCTCCCACCCGCCGGCCTCTCGGCTCCTGCCCGTGCCGGGGGCCACCGCGCTGCCCTCGGGAACTCTCCCGGGGGAGAGTCCGGGGGGTGCGGGGCGGGCTGGGGTCCGCACCCCCCCACACACACCGCGGGACACCCCCCGGGGGGCGCGGCGGCGCGGAGCGGCCCCACGGAGCCGAGCGGCCCCGCGCCCGCCGGGCGGCGGCCGGGCCGGGCCGGGCCGGACCGGGCTGCGCGGTGCCCGTCGCGGGGGCGGAGGGCAGCGCGGGGCCGGGCGGGCGGGCGGCGGGGCTCCCGCGCCGGGCCAGACTCAGCCCCTTTCTCCCGGCGCCGCCGGCTGCGAGCGCGCCGCGGCTGGAGCTGCCCCCAGAGCGGCTCGTGATGGCGGCGGCGCGGGCTCGGCAGCGGGAGGCGCCCGCCCAGCCCTGCGCGCCGCGCCGCTAGCGGCAGCGCCCGTGCCCGCGGCGGCCGCCCCGGCCCATGCCCCGGGGGGAAGGGGGGCTGCAGCAGCCCGGCGAGCCGCCCACCCGCGCAGCGGGGGCATCGCCCCCACTCGCCGCTCCTGGGAGGGCGGAAAGGAGGCAGCGGCGGCGGCGGCGCCGGCTTTGTGCGCGGCGGGCGGATCGCAGGCCGCGGCGGCGCGGGGCTCGCCTGCTCCCGCCCCAGCCCCATGAACCAGCCGGACGGCTCCGCTCCGGCGGCGGCAGCGCAGGTACGCGGCGGCCGGGCGGCGTGTCCCCGGGGGGAGGCGGAGGGAGCGGGGAGGAAGGGAACGGAAGGGAAGGGAAGGAGGGAGGGCGGCAGCCGCAGCCGCCCCGTCGCGGAGCCCCGGCGGCGCTTTGGCGCAGTGCGCGGGGGCAGCGGCGGCGGCGGCTCCCCGGACCCCGCCGCGCCGGAGCCCGCCGCCGCTCGGACCGGGCGGAAAACAAAGCGGAGCTCAGCAGCCATGTCGGGGACGAGCCGCCCCTCGGCCCGGCCCGGCCCCGCACCCCGGCCCGGCCCGGCCCGGCCCCGCTGCGCTCCGCTCCCCGCAGCCCTTCCCGGGGCTTTTTCTTTTTTTCTTTTCTTTTTTCTTTTTTTTTTTTCTTTTCTTTTTTTTTCTTTCTTTTTTTTTAATTTTTTTTTCCCCCTCCTTTTCTTAATTTTTTCCTCCGGAACGTTCTTTTTTTTTTTTTTTTTTTTCCCTTTTTTTTTTCCATTAAAACGACGCCACCTAGAGGAGACTATTTCGTAAATAAAAAAAAAAAAATTAAAATTGAAAAAAAAAAAAAAAAAGGAAATGTTCTGCTATTTCTAATTTTTTTTTTTTTTTTTCCCCAGAAAGTTGGGGCCGGATCCTCCTTGCTGAGGTTCCTCCGGCAGTTCCCGCAGTTCCCCACAAATTTCATGTGTGTCCCTTTGGAGCCAAAGCCCAGTTCGTGGAAATGAAAATTAAACAGGAATTTGAATGAATTCAGGTTTTTCTCCCCTCCACCCCCATTTTTCTGGAGAAAAACGGAGCCTGGGAGCAGCAGAGTGCTGGGAAAGGAAAGTGAATGAAGTTTTTGGTGGCCCCCCCGGGTGAGCTGCAGGGAGGGATTAGTTTGGGAAAGTGGGAGAATTGCTGTTCCGGAGCAATTAGGAATTGGGCTTCATTGTAATTTTGAACTTGTGCAGCAAGCTCTGCCAAAACTCAGCGTTTATTTTTTTTTTTTTTTTGTCCCCTTTTTGCTGCAGTGCTTAAAGTTATTTTGTTTGAAATGAGGAGTTTTGCAGGAAAATGAAGAACACAGAAAATTTGCTGTGGACACACCCAATTTTTTTTTTTTTTTTCTTTTTTTTTTTTCCGTGATTTTGGATTTCACGCAAAACTGCTGTTAAACAATGAGGTTTTTAAACACAGTCCAAGAAAACACGAGGACAAGCAAAATTAAGAGTCGAATGTCAGTTTTATTTTAGAATTTCTTGGCTTTTTGGATGGTTTCTCCTGGCATAATTAAAACAGTTTCCAGCATTTAATTTCCTACTTCTTTTGTAAAGTAGAAAATTTCCATACTATGGTTTATAGGTTTTTTTCCCCCTTCTTTTTTTAAACACACTGTAATAACTCCAGGTTCTGTGGCTCACATAAATCTAATATTTACACAGGTTTATTATAAGGTCCGCCATGATATTATGAATATGCATAATTAACAATATTGTGAAAAAAATTGCAGATTTAGTAATTTTCTTTTTTTTTTCAAACAGAATTGCCTTTAAAGGGCTCAGCCATGATATTTTTCACAATTTCAAAATCCTTTTTCTCCTTGACTGTTAAAGCTTTGCTGGTTTGAATTAAAAATCTTTTTTTTTCATAATCATTTTTGTTGGATTTTAAATTTTTTTGTTTGTTTGTTTTAAATGCTGTCCTGTCCCTATTATTTTGCTGTTACAGAATGTCTGTGAGTTCTGGACTGTGCACACACTGGTTTATTATTGTAGGGTTGCCCTTGAATACTGGGGTCTTGGTATTGATCTTTTTAAAAATAAATAACAAAAGAGCACTGAAACATGCATTGTTTCAAGAAAAAAAGCAATCTAGGAGAGCTACATGGCCTTTCCACCCAAAAGTGGGGGAGGGAGAGGAAGGGAAAGATTAGGTCAACATTGAGTTTTACCAACCTTGACACAGTATCCTCTCTAAAATGGGGACAAAATAGCAAGATGGCTGGCTCCACAGCTGCAGCAGTTTGGATTTTTTTTTTCCTTTTTTGTTTTTTTTTTGTTTTTTTTTTAATTTTTTTTTGGTTTTTTTTTTTCTGATTGCAAAAAAGCATTTTTAAATTTTAAACTCCAATGTCAGTTTCTGGAGCTGCCGGGCACCCACCAGCAAATGCTGAAATCCAGGCGCTGCACAAAATAAAATTAAATTTCGAGCTGGAATGAATTTTTAATTTTGAATCTCAAACCTCTGAAAAGTTGTTTGTTTTTTTTTTTTTAATTTTTTTAATTGTGATTTTTTTGTTGTTGTGTTTTTGGTGTTGTGTTTTTTTTTTTTTTTGTGTGTGTGTGTGTTTTGGTTTTGTTTGTTTTTTTGGGTTTTTTTTGGGATTTTTATGATTTTTTTTGGTTTTTTTTTTTTTTTTGTTTTGATTTTCCATTCCCTGTAACTTGATATTTGCTGGAAATCAGAAAGGAGTGGCTGGTGAATTCGGGGTTCGGGGGCTGGTTTTGCTTTTCTCCCCTTTATTTGTTTCGTGTTTTGCGTTTTTCAAAGGAGTTGGGGTGGGGGGGGAAATGGAAAAAATTTGCAAAGCAGGATAACTCTTGGGTGGAGGAAGAAATACTCCGAAATGTCAATTCCGTATTTTTATTTTTGCATTTATTTGCCCCCAGCCCCCCCGAAAGGGACCCACCCTCTTCCTGAATCCCTTTTTTAGCAAATAATGGAGCGAGAGGCTGGTGCCAGCCTGGCAGTGGTGCAGTTAGAGCCGGGTGGCACATCTGGGTAAAAATCACACACAATGCTCCAAATTGGATTAAACAGTCCCAGAGAATATTTTATTCATGGTTTCATCCCGGAAATGGGAGCGTGGTGGCTTTTCCATATTCTTACCCTCCAACAATTCCCTTCCTTGAGCTGCGCCCCAAAACTTTTACTATGTTATGGTTATACCCAAAGAAACTGTTTAGCTGGATTTTTTTTTTTTTTTTTTTTTTTTTTTTTTTAAGGTTTCATACATTTTTTTTTTTTTTCTTCTCCCGTGAATCAAATCTTTTGATGATGCTTTTCCTTTGCCCGGCCACGCACCCAGAGATATGGGGAGCAACCCCATGGATTTGCGGGGGGACACTTGGATGGGTGCTGCATTTTAATTAGAATTAATGAGCAAGCCTCAGTTCTCGGGTCACAGTGCCAACATTTGGCAACGAAACCTTTCAGGTTTCCCCTGAAGCAGAGGAGGCCTGGGTTGGAGTGTTTTCAGCTGGTGTGGAGATGCTGGGGGTGCTGTGCGTGCCCTCCGCAGCGCTGTGTCCTCCCTGCACCGGGGATGCTTTGGTGCTGCCAGTGTGGGAACTGCAACCTCTCCCATCTTTAACTCCCCCGGGGAGCAGCAAGGTTTCCAGCGCCAGATCCCGCGGCTGGGGGTTGTAGTGGGTCTGAATCTCACCTTTCTGCATGTCCTTCCAGCACAAACCTGCTCCTGCCTGGAAAAGATTTCGTAATTTTTCATTGCAGTCTGCCTTCAGGGGGATTTTTTTTTTTTTTTTTTTTTTTTTTTTTCTTCTGGAAATTTGATCAATATTTTATCCTTTTCAAAACTGCTGTTGGCAGCCTGGAAGGGGAAGGGGAGGGAGGGAGCTCAGCTGAGTGATACCAACAGATTTCTTGTGACATAACTGAAATGTATTTTTTAAAAAGGAAAAATTTCCAGGACCTCATTTTCAGTGACATATTTTCATCCCAGAATGAAAACAGACATAATATTATTAAAGTAGTAGATAATATTTATACAAATGTCATATAAAACCTTGGGAGGTTATTGCATGACTCCAGGATAATTTAAATATATATCACTGCCATAATGCAACGCTGGGAATAGTTCAGTTCATGGGTGCAGTCACATGGCCCCAGTGATGCACAGTCAAGTTTGCAATTATGCAAGTGCAGGAGTGAAATTAGAGTGGAATTAGTGTTCTAAAAATTAGATTATTTTAATTTTGGGGGGGGAGGGGCAAAAGGGTTGAAACCTGCTGTAAGGGTCATGCTGATGGAGAGTCAGGATTTGTGCCTGCTCTGCCAGGACAGGCTCAGGCTGCAGATAAAGGAAAGGTTCTACCCCCAGAGGGTGCTGGGCACTGCCCAGGCTCCCCAGGGAATGGGCACGGCCCCGAGGCTGCCAGAGCTCCAGGAGCCTTTGGACAGCGCTGCCAGGGATGCCCAGGGTGGGGTTGGTGGGTGTCTGTGCAGGGACAGGGGCTGGGCTGGGTGATCCTTGGGGTCCCTCCCAGCTCAGGATATTCTGCAGATCAATAATTCTTTGGATGCTGTGCCTATTCAGAGATTTCGACCTTCCCACCGTGGGATGGCAGGGCTTGGTATGAGGTCTGTGCTCCTGTGGTGTCCGTGGCACAGCCCCTGATGGCACAGGTCCCCATGGCACAGGTCCTGCAGGGCCACGCTGGCTCCGCTGGGTGATGGTGTCGTGTCCCTGGCACTGCCCGTGGAGCCACTGGTGGCCTCTACGTGAGCATCCTCAGCTTGAGCACCTCAGCTGTGGCTCAGATTTCGTGGGTGGCACGTGCCAGCCAGCCCAGGGCTGTGTGGGATAAGGGTGGGCAGGAAGTGTGGCGCATCCCAAGGGTTTGCTGCGTCCCCCATACCCTGCTCTGGGCTCTGTGCTCGCTCCAGTTCATGCTTGGATCCCTGTAGGTGATTATTTGTTTGCTGAGAGCTGTAAAACAGACAAAGGTGGTCCTGCAATTGTGGGGAGCCACCCCAAAATGTGAGTTTTGTCAGAGGTTTGTCAGATCGGGCACTATTTGTGCGTAATGTGCCAAGTGGGGTGAGGGGAACAGTGCTGCTGGAGGCCGTGGGCGTTTTTGGTGAGGGACATGGGGTAATGGCCCCAGGAGATATTTATTTCTTGCAATTTCTACATTTCTGTGCATCCAGCATTGTGCATATTTGGAATTTCATATTTACGGATTCCATTTGGCCATACCGTGTTTTCTGGGGAAGAAGTTTCTAATTTTTAAAGGTCTTTTATGGATTAATTGCTAGTCATCTGCCTCCTTTTTGCTTTTGTTTGGTTCCTTGAATGTCTCTTGATTATTTTGTACTATGTGATGCCAATTTAGTGGTTAACTAGTATGCAAACTACATCTGGACGTGTTGACTTTGCATTAACAATCATTGATTTGTCTGGAGCAAGGGAATAGAAATGAATGCTGCTGTTTACCGTGGATAGTATATGAAAAATAACCATTTGCAATGTGCCTTTCATCAGGGGCACAGGGCTCTGGTGCAGCTTGTCACAGTGGCTCTGCCTCATCATGTGAGAGCTGAATTTTTAAACCATGGCACCAGGAGTGGGAAAAGGGATGGGGGAAGGCAGTGGCTTGTGGTGTGTGGGGTAGGGGCCCTGTGTAGGAGCACCTCCTGGTGACCTTGGTTAGCTCTGGCGACAGTGGGAGTAAGGCAAAATCGTAACAGAAAGGGAGTGGAAAAACATGAGTCTGTGTAATACATAATATGTAACTGATAATATACACAACATATAGAGCTTTTCGCTTGGGAATATTACCAAGAGAATGCAAAATTTATTAATCAAAAATAACAGACAGAGGGCTGAGTTTGATGGTGGCTTCAGCAGCAGCTGTTTCTCCCCAAAACCCTGGCTGCAGCCCTGTGGGGGGTTCTGGATGGAGCAGGGTTTGGTGCTGCTGTCCCTGCCTGGCCGTGGGGAATTGGGATGTGCCTGTGGCTGCTGCATGTTCAGGTGAACCGTGGGATGTGGGAGGCGTTGCTGCACACTCGTGTCTGCTCTGGGAGAGGGGAGAGGCTGAGCAGATGCCCTTTCTGCAGAGGAGGTCTCTTCCCAGGATGTGTGTGCTGGAGACATCAAAGCTGCCATGCACTCGCTCCTTGGTGTTTCCAGTTACAGTCAGAGTGGTCCCTTGGCTGAGGTTTGATATTCAGACCTTGGCCAGTCCATTGGATCCACTCATCCCTGGACCTTTTCTGCTGTCTCCTGCTGAGGGCTCTCACTGCTGGCCGTGGGGCTGTGCTGGGGTGTCTTGCCCGGTCTTGGGGCTGGTCATCCTTTGGGCTGGGCTCAGCACTGAGGGTTCTTCCCACGCTGAAATTGCTTTGCTGATGCTGGAACGTGTGTCAGACCCCAAATGATGGACACAGGTCATCTCCTGAAATGTGGGGTTTGCACTCCAACACTACAGAATTTGTAAATGCACAAGGAGGTGCTGGGCGAGCTGCATGCTGGCTCTCTGAGTTACTTGGGTTTCACTTGGATTCTCCCAAAGCGAGAGTGGCAGAAAAAAAGAGATTAAATAAAGAAAATTCTCCCCTCTGCTCATTGAAAGTGCAAAGAAGTTTCGTATTCTGAGTGGTGCATTTGGGGGAGGATGCAGCATGGAGGGCACGAGCAGTGTGGCAGTGGCACAGGTAGATTGGAATCCATCCCCCTAATTAAGCCTCCTCTGTACCCATGGAATGAGTTCTTGTGCCGTGTGTTTTTCAGTTTTTTGGCAGCTGAGTGGCAGTTAGCTCTGGTTCACTGACCAGGCTGTGGGGGCTTGTGCCAGCACGCTGGGAGCTCTTGCTCCAGCTGGGATGGCAGCCTGGGGAGCAGAGGCAGGGTGGGGGGCACAGGGCGTGTTCTGCCTCCCTGTGATGGGAGGAGACCAGCTGGACCCCCTGTCTGTGCCTCCCTGGGTGTGGGGGTGTCCGGGTGACTCTTGGCCCGGATCAGCGCAGAGTTTCAGGCTCCTGCCCGGTGATGGGACTTGTGGTTGATGGAGCTGTGCTGTCTCTGGAGAAGCTGGAGGCCGTGGGGCTCTTTTGGGGTGAAACTGCAGAGCCCTGGGTCATCCTGGCATGGGGCTGTCCCCATGGGAAGGCCGAGGGTGGCCCAGCCTTGTGCCTTTGGTGTGTGTCACCGCACCAATTCCTCTGCTAGAACAGCTTTCCTTGGGAGTCCCTCCCTTTATTTCCCTCACCTGTATTTCCAAGGCACTCCAGTGTGTGCTTAGAAAGGTTTCACTGCTGTACTGTACCTGCAAAGATTTAATTATATAGGCAAGGCTTTCCTTGCTTGTGATTCCCAGCACTCCTGCTTGTTTCACGTCTATATTTGGCTGGTGTAATGTGGAAAATAAGGCTGGAAGTGGAGAAGTAGAGACTGGAGAATTTGCCTGCACTGATAAGGGGCTGACAAAGGGAAACATGAATGTCGGAGTGTGGAGCAGAGAGGAGCTGCTGGAGCCTCGAGGAGCTGCCAAAGGTATTTGAGGGATCAATACCTGTGCCTGTGTGTTTGTGCATGTGGATGTGCCTGAGACACTCCTGGATGTAGGGAGGTTCTCTGGTGGGTCCATACTGTGCTTGGGCCAGGAGTGCAGGAGCTCTGTGGTGTTTTCTGCCCTGGTTTAGAAGTCAGGGATGTTATCACACAAGGTTTGATATCTCAGCAGGTGATAGAAGTGAGAGCAGCCAGGTTTGCCAGACCTTGCCACTGGCAGTGAGTTGAGCCAGGCTGGATGGGCCAAATGTGGTCACATGCTGGTGCTGGTGTCCCTGTGGCACCACTGAGTCTCCAGGCTCTGCAGGATTTAATATTTGTTGTGATTTCATTTTACTAGATACAGGCAGCAGTAATTTTATGGAAGTTAATTTTTTGCTCTGCGTGGGTGTAGGTATCCTTTCCTGCCCGAAAATAGCAGCAGAAGTCAGTTTTCAGAAGTTGGGTGTGCTTGCGTTGAAGGGCTGTCATTTACTGCTTCCAGTATGTTGAGAACAATTTTAGTGCAAGTATTTAATTGCTTTAGACCTATTTTTAGAAGTATTAAACCTCAGTTTTCAAAACTGCAACCAAAGCCAGCAGCTCTGCTGGTGTGGGAGAGCCGGGATGTGAACCTGGAGGAAAACCTGGAGTGATGTGGGCTAGTCCCCTTGGGAGCGGGGCAGGGCTTGGGATGCTGCAGAGCCTTTGGGGTGCGCACTTGAAATTGAGTTGTCGAGTTGTCTGTATTTTGGTGAGCTTTTTTTTTTTTTTTTTTCTTTTTTTTCCTACTCTTCTATTTACTTGGCTACACGAGGAGAGAACGAATGAATGAATGAAACCCATTTCCAGCAGACTTGTACAATTTCTCATGTTAAGTCTGCAGGCTGGTGGATGTAGTTTGGAGGCTGAGCAGGGGGCACCCCAGAGAACAGCACGCAGGCAGCCCCAGTAGGGCTCTGGCTCAAAACCCAAGAATAGCTCCTGCTTTTCTGGGTGTAAATCTGTCACTTGAGGTCTGATGTGCCTTACTCTGCGGGCTGCAAATCCTGAGCTTTCACTGGCGTTTGTGAGATGTTTGTGATTTTGAGGGTGGGAAGACAGAGTTGTAAGAACACAGGATAATTATTGGCTGGGAATAAAATACCTTTTTGAATTTGTGCATGCATTTTGGAAACCTCCGTACGGAGGGACAGCTGGATTTGGATCAGGCTGGTGGCAGAGGGGGTCTGAAAATCCCCTTGGGAATCAGTGGGATTTCTTTTTGCAGTCAGGGGATGCTGTTGAAGATGCTGAGGGCCAGTGGCAGTGGCAGTGACACCACGGGATGGGCTGGGACCTGGCATTTGGTGGGGCTGGCAGGGCTGGAGCTGGACTTCACCAGGGAAGGAGTGAGTGAGCCCCAGGAAGGTTGCCCTGGGATGTGTTTTGACTTGGCTTCAGGGCATCTCTCGGTTTATGGTTAATACTACTGGGGTTACTGCATATTAAGTCCAAGGGAGGGATATTTTTACCTTCTTATGTGTCTTTATTTTAGCAGCCTTTAAATTTGGCTAGTTAGCGATAGCAGTTGGAATTGGCATTTCTGCTCCGTGGGGTTTGTTAGGACGTACCAGAGACACAGCCTGGCAGGGGACCCGCTGTGCCTGGAGCCGGGGAGAGTGCTGGGTGAGGAATAAAAACTGTAAATGTATCCAGAGAGAGTGTTCAGGTGGAGATCCATCCAGGGATCCACATTGAATCCCGTGTGGTCTGGGAGCCCTGATTCAGTGCTGCTCCTGGGAGTGCTGGCAGATGCCAGAGGGATGTAGGAGAGTCCATTGGATCAGTTATCGGAGATGAGGGAAAGGTTCTACCCCCAGAGGGTGCTGGGCACTGCCCAGGCTCCCCAGGGAATGGGCACGGCCCCGAGGCTGCCAGAGCTCCAGGAGCCTTTGGACAGCGCTCCAGGGATGCCCAGGGTGGGGTTGGTGGGGGTCTGTGCAGGGACAGGGGCTGGGCTGGGCTGGATGAGCCCTGTGAATTTCTTCCAGCTGTGGATATTCGCCATGATCCACATGGAGGCAATAATGGTGCCCTTTGTAAATGAGAAAAAAACCTCAAAATTGAGTTTCCTTTCCCTGAAATCTTGCATGTATTGTCATCGTCATTTTTGGTGGTTTGTGTCATTTTTTTTTTTTTTTTTTCCCTATATAATCTGATTTGATTTAGTTGCCAGAAAAAGTAGATTTGCTGAGAATGCTGCATTTGCTTTTGGTTCCTGATAAGGTGGAGGAGATAAGTCCCACATTGTGGCTGTTTGTTTGTGTGAGTGGGAGATGTTTGTGCTTCCCTCCTTTGACAGGGAGCTCCTTGGCCGTCCTCCTGCAGCGTAAACACTGCTTGTGATTGGAGTTCATTATGTGAGATTTAAAATGTATAAAATGAAATGTTCCTGTCTGCTTTAAGCAGACATATGTCTACGGTTTGCAAATTAACCTAATTAAATATATATGTAGAAATTTATGATATTCAGCTCCTAGCACAAGGTATGCAATTAGCATCCTTGCCAGCAAGGAATTTTCCATTTCTGTCTTGACTTTTCCTCATAGGAGATGTGGTTTGGGGTTTATTTTAATGTTTTTTTATTATTATTTTTAATCTTCAATCTTTAATTTTTGTTCTTCTTTGGAATTCACTTAGGGACGAGTCCTGTGGGGATTTAGGCTTGTGGTTAAATTTCCCTACAAGCAGCTTTGACTGAAGTCAGTGAAACATTCTCTAATTCCTGGGCTCCAGCCTGTCCTTTGCTTCTGCAGGACAGGAGGAGTTTGTTTCGTTAGGAGAATATAATGAGCAAAATAGCATTATGGAGGAAAAATTGCATTTGAATATTTACATTTTTCAAGGCTCTTCCTTCCTTCCACCCAAAAATAGCAGAAAAAAAAACCCTGAAAAAATGATCTGTCTCCTCTTGATTTATGTAATTCTCAAGTGTTTGGCCAATGTTGTTTCCAAAACACTCCATCCCTCTACCTGAGCTGTCTCTGTGGCAGGAGGGCCCTCACACAAGAAGTACAAATCCATTAATACAACCTCTCATTTAGCAATATTCTGGCACCAGCAGTACTACTTTTAGTTCCTTTTCTGACAGAGCGCTGGGTTGGTTGGGTTTTTTCTTTTTTTTTTTAATATTTAAAGTTTGATCACGTTAGAATAGTTTCCTATATAAATAATCATTTGGTCTATTTTGCATATCAATAGTTGACTCCATTTTCTTCACAAAAAGCCTTTTTTCCCCATAAACATCCCCCCTGTTCCAGCCCAGAAGGTACCCTTTATTAGCCAAACCAACCACGTCATGACGTTCCCAGCTCAGCTATTTTAATGATCCCACAAACCCAAAAAAGCAGTAGGAAATTTTTCAGAAGCAAACTGCAGAAACTCTTTTTTTTTTTTTGGGGGGGGGGTGTGGGACATCATAAGTTTTCAACTTTTTTGTCCAAATATTTTTGTTACATTTTTCCAAGCTTCAGGCTGTAAACTCAAAGAATTTGGGGCTGTTCTTTCTTCGTGGAGATTATTTAGGGGTATCAAAAGGTGACCCAGCGCTGAGTGGAAGAGCTGAGGGCTCGGCAGACACGCTGGCTCCATTCCTAATTTCTGTGCAAGAACTATTGATAATTCTGCACGGACAGGGTGAGATTTTGGATCATAACCACTTTCCCCCCTTGGATGCCTCAACAAGTCTGTCCTCCTGTATTTTCCTTTGACTTTGCTGCACTGCTGTGTTTCCCCATCTCTCTGTTTCAAGGCAGAGGGAATTTTGCTCTCAGCTCTGTTCCTTTGCAGCAGCTCTCTGCTCTCCCAGGTTGAGGTCCTTGATGTCTTGTGCCCTCTCCATTCCAGGGGATGCCTTTTCAAAGGCCATCAGCAGCTCTAGTTCCCAGTTCCCCATCACCAGGTGTTGTGAGGTGACCAACTCCATAAATTAGAAGAAGAAAACATCGGTGCAGGCTGGTTTTGGGGTTTCCTTGTGAGCCTGCAGCCTTGCCAGCTGTCCCATACCTGGGCACTGTGCAGCTCCAGTTATGGGATGCGTGATTTACTGTCAGAGCTGTATTTTCCACTGGTTCAGGTATTTCTTTCTCACCTCAGTGCTGTGCCCACCCTTTGGAGGCTCCTCGGATCTTGTCCCGGGGTGTGCTGCAGCCCCTTGGGATGTGGATTTTCCGTAGCCTGGCATTACCCACCGCCAAGGCAATCATTTGGATAATTGCAGCATCTGCAATTTATTTAAGCAAACAGGGGACTGAAAAATATTTGCTTTCGCTTGCTTGTGGGGTTTATTTTTAGGGTTTAGCTTTGCGCTTTGGGAAGCAAAGCTGGGCCATCCTGCGTGCCCTTTTCCTTGAGGTGCTGCTCTTTGGGGCTGTTCTGGACACCCTGTGCAGGGCACAGGAATCTGCCTGGCTGCATCACCCTTCTCGCCCTTGTCTGCTCCCTTGTTTTGCTTCGCGCTCTCTTCGCAGGTGGATCACCAGGGGCTGTGGGCACAGCTTTATGCACGGGCACATTTCTGTCCCTACTCCCGTAATGAGCCTCTGGTTCCATCGGAGGCACTCAGCTGCAGGAGAGGTGCCCCTGTGCGTCCTGGCTTGCCTTGGTGAATGCTAATGGCTCGTTCAGGCGCCTCGATGTGCTGCACGGGGCTGCTTTCCCGGATGTCTGCGGGACCCCACTGCGATAACGAACTATTCCCGCCCTTTATTTTCCATCTCTTCATCAGTGGTTAATCACTGAGGTGACTTCTTACTTCATCCTGTGCATATGAAAGTGCTGTGAGTGCACTTGCCACGAGAGCCTTCACAGAGCAAACTCTTTTGGAAGCTTTTGGAAGTCCGGGTGCACCACGCCCTGTTCTACCTGCAACTGGCTCTTGCCAGCAGTGCTCAGAGCCCAGTGACTTACAGCTGCAGGAACCAGAGTGATTCCTGGTGATCCTTTTTAGTCTGTAGGAACACCGACTTTTAATTGTTCTGGTTTTGTTTTTTTTTTTTTTTTTTTTAATTACTGTTTACAGTCATTTTTCTTCCACAAAAATGAAGTTCTGCAGTTCCTTGAAGCCCTTTTGAAACAGTGGGGTCACATTTGGTGCTTGCTGGTTGATAGGTGGTGGTTGGCAGTGATTTTGGTGGTGCTGGGTGATTTTAATAGTGTAATGCCTTTCAGACTTTTGGGTGGATGCTGTTGGGCCCTGGAGATTTTTATTTTCTTTGCTGTTAATTTTGCTAGGCGGGTCTGCAGCTTTTCCTGGTGACCCCACAGTGTGAGGCGATGCTCAGCTCATTCCTCATGAAGGAAGAGTCCAGGGAGGGAAATCCCGAGCCTTGTCACAAATGAGCACTGGTGCAAAGAAGTTGAATTTTTATCTTGTGGTTTTATCTTTCTTCAGTGGTGATTTATACCAGAATCTGGCAGATTTCTGGTGCTTATGTGTTAGATTATTAGGTTTTTTTCCTTCAGTGACCTGTTTCTCAAAACCTTTTTCTGGACTGACTTTTTTTATGGCTTAAAGTGTAGCTTCCTTGAGTTTATAGTCTCCTAATTTGGATTTCTTTCTGAGGGTATCTTTTTACCTCTAATGGGTTTTTCCACTCTACTGTTAAACTATGATTATTTGTCTAACAAACCCCCTTTGGTAGGTGATAATCATCTCCCAAGTTTTCCACCTCACCTGCAAGGCCTTTTAGCTGCTCCATTAACACCCTTAACAAATTTTCCTGTTTATAGAATCATGGAATGGTTCCTCCTGTGAGGAAAAGCTGAGAGAATTGGGATTGTTCAGCCTGGAAAAGAGCAGGCTTTGGGGTGACCTAATTGTGGCCTTCCAGGGAGCTTGGAAGAACCATGGAGACTCCTTACAAGGGATGGAGGGACAGGACACAGAATGGCTTCACTCTTGGCTGAGGGCAGGGTTAGATGGGATTTTGGGAAGGAATTGTTCCCTGAGAGGGTGGGGAGGAGCTGGGATGGATTCCCAGAGCAGCTGTGGCTGTCCCTGGATCCCTGGAAGTGTCTAAGGCCAGGCTGGATGGGGCTTGGAGCACCCTGGGGTAGTGGAAGGTGTCCTGCACATGGTAGGGGTGGGACAGGATGAGATTTAAGGTCCCTTCCAACCCAGACCAGTCTGGGATTCCCTGATGTGCCGTGTCTGGGGACACAGTGTGGGGACAGAAGTCCTGTGTGGGACCTTGAGCATCATTTCTGCATCAAATTGGCTTTCACATTTGCAAGTCTCTCTGGGATTATCTGAATTCTTCTGTGACTGAAACTGTGTTTCCTGCCTTGGCAGAGACTTGCAGCCTTTCTGGTGTTCCTTGGCATTTTGAGCATCTCTCTGTGCTCTGCCTTTCTGGGATGGGCTCCCAGTCCATCAGGGTTCTCTGCTACCTCCTGTCATAATAATCGTGTTTCATTTTTTGGGCTGCACGTTGCTTCTCTGTCAACACAGCTCCATCATTCCTGTGTAATTTGGATATGGATTGCAATGCCTTGAGTCTTTAGTCTACTACCTGAGATTTTATGAAGCTCTTCAGGGGTACAGTACATTTATGACCTCATCAATAGAAAATGCTTCACTTACACTGGATGTTCCTGTAACTTTGATTTTCTCAGGCTTTAGTTTAAATAGGTTTTATATGCTGGCATCTGTTTTCACTTTGTTTTTGATGGTGTCTGGCTTTCTCAGAGGGGCTCCCTTTGGCTCAGGCCCTCCTCAGCTCCCACCCTGCATCCTGGTTACAGGTGGGGCCTGGTGGGATTTCACACAAAGGTCCTGAGTTTCACTTTCTGAGGCTCTGCTGTTCCTCTGTGCCATTTGCAGGTGCTTTTTAGCAAAGTGTGAGAGAGCCATGGTCTGGGTTTAAAATTGGTCTCCATGTAGGGTGCAGCTGGTGTAGGGCAGGACCCTGAGCCCCCCTCTCCTGCCTCTCCTCCATCCCTTGCAGGCTGAGCTCCTGTGAGCAGGGCAGCACTGTGCTGGTGAGAATTAAAACAGAATAAAAGGGAAAAAAAAATATTAAGAGGAAGAGATGACAGTGATCCTTGAGTTAGAAGTTATCATATGCAGAAAATGGATAAAGGAAGTTAAAAACACAAGAAGAAAAAAAAATACAAAAATCTGTGACTGTCAGCGTAAGGAACAGTAAGAAAGTATTTGTATTAGGAACAAAAGAAATTCTAATAATGGTTTGTGTAGACTTATCGCAGCTGAGGAGAGGTAAAATGCATAATAAAGCAGAAAAACTCGACATGTTTAATAAATATTGCTGTTCCCTATTTGTAAGGAGGAGGAATGATCCACTCTCAGCCCATGTGCACAGGAGCTGCCAGGTCCAGCCTAAGCCAGGGGTTTCCAGCTGATCCTTGGGGTGACGTTCCCTGGGCACTCCTGCCAAGTCTGCCCCTTAGGCTTCTGTTTGGCTTTCCTCCTGTAAGATTTGGATAAAATGAGAATATTGGGAGGATTTGGTGGGTGCTGCTGTTGTACTGCCTTAGCCTGGCCAGCGTGGGAAGGAGTTGATGGGAATGTCACCCTGGATTTGTTCTCCAGCACAAGGGATGGAGGGAGTGTGTCCTGAGCTGGCGAAACATCTGATTTTGTGTCATTCCCCAAAACGCCCTGTGGCAGCACGAGCTGGTGTGAACCAGGCTGCAGACAGGGTCTGGCATGACCACAGGCATGGACAGTGGTGGGGAGGGAAGGAGGAACTGCAGCTGCCCACAGGGATTTGGGTTATGGACTCGTCTGCATCAAGTGAACTTTGATATGAATCTTGGGATTGTGCACCGGGAGGGATGGGGCTGCATCTGCTTTTGCCATGGGGAGACCAGAGAGGAGCAGAAATGCCGAACCAGGCTTTGGGGTGGGAAAGGGGCAGATGCTGCAGGGTGAGCAGTGACACTGACTCTGGGGGTGGGAGGATGCCAACCACGGTTGTGCAGAGCGAGGGGGCTGTGTGAGAACAGCTCTTCTGTTGCCTGTGCTTTAATACATTATCCCCATTTTCAGTTCCCTCATTTCCTTAAAAGATGTTGAAATTTTGGAGAAGACACAGAACATGTGAGTGGAGTGAAGCAGTTTGAGGAGTCAAAGGAAATAGTCATTAGTGTTTGTTCTTAAACATTTGGGGATGTGCATCATATTTTGGGAAACTTTGCCAAAAAAAACCCACCTCACTTGTTGATTTTTATCTTCGTGGAGCCAGTTCTCCATGGGTTTAAAAAGCAGAAAATTAAAAAAGCAGGTAGCAGAGGCTTTGGTTTTAGCAAAGTGCACAGCAAGAAACAATACCTGGAAGCAGGATCCAAACACTGAGATGACAAAATGAAGACGCAAAAAATATTTTTAAAAGTAGGAGGTGGAAATTTTGAGCAGCAGGGCAGATTGGCTGTTAGAACAAGCTGCCAAGGGGAGCAGTGGGTGCAGCGTGCTGGGCGCTGGTGCTTGTTCTCTGTGTCTGTGGAATAAGTGCTCCAGGGTTCAGAGCAGTGAGCCAGGGCAGAGCTGTGTTACGGTGTAAAGAATGGCCATTCTGTGGCTTCACAAAAGATCCCACTTTCTGTCTCTGTTTTGGTGTCCTGTTTCCCAGTGTCTGAGAGCAGATGGTTGGGGAAGGATTATAAGGAACAGAGGAAATATTGAGTCAGCTTCCCTTTAATTTACTCTCTAGCTTCCACCAAATGGACCCTAAATTATTCTCACTTCCAAAGCCTACGAGTTGCTCCAAACCCTCCAGACCATCACCCACACCCACAAGGTACAAGCCCTTGCATGAAGCCAAAGTACTTCCAGGTGGCTTTTCCCCCGCTAGGAGAGATACTACTAAAGAAATTTATAGGTAATCTCCTCTAACACTGAGCACAAAAGGATATTTGTTTACTTTTTGAGGCAGGAAATGATAATGAATAAGGTAGTTAGGGAACACATGGGATTCAGTCATTAAATAATCTGCTTTATATTCCTAATGCAAAAGCAATTGGCTGAGCAGCAGAGAGAAGAGTGCTTAGAGCAATATCAAAGAACATGGATTTTTATGGAAGCACTTGTGGTCTAGAGGAAACTCCGTTCCCCCTCCCAAGAGGAAACCTGTTGTGGAAAAGGGAACCTATTGTGGAAAACCTCTTGTAGACAAAATGGGAGGTATTTGCAAACTGCTGCAGAGATCAGAGAGGAAATTTCCCCTGGTTGACTCTGAAATCAGGCAAAAAAAGCAGCAACTGAGCTGAGGTGGCTGCGTGAAGGTGTAAACAGTATTAGGAGCAGTAAGCAGGAGGCTTTTAAAAAGTATAAACAGTCTGGTAAGGAGGAGGATAGGAAGATCTATTAAAATAAGCAGAAGGCAGTTAAAAGGATAATTAGGAAGGCAAAAAGAAGTAGAGAAGATCTAATTGCTAAGAATATTTTGACTTCAAAGAATGCTTCAGATATATTCAGAGCAGGTAGAAGCTAGCAGAGGAAACTTGTCCTCTGAAGACAGTGGCAGGGATTGGAGCAGGATATCTGGGAAGAGCATGTTTGTAAATGAGCTCTTGGATGCCTCTGCACAGCTCACCCATGTCCAGGACCCAGCTTGTGTCCTGTGCTGGGAGCTCTGATCAGCAAAGGGAGCTGCAGAACACTTGGGCACCTTCACGTTCCGGGGATGCTGTTTTTAAACTAAGGTTTGTGCAGCTTGCCAGGAACCTTGAAGTCTTCATGTTGCATGACAAAAATGCCTTGTTGCTGCACTCACCTGTGAAATGTGGGGTAACCCTGTGCCACAGCCAGGCCTGAAGCTTTTTCTGGTGACCTTCATGTCAGATTGGAGAAGAACTCTCAAAGATACCTTTTTCAGAAGAAGAGTTTTGACCTGTCACCACTTTTTCAACAAGAGCAGAGCTTTGAGTACCATGTCCAGTAATTTCTTGAACTCCTCCAGGAATGGGACTCTACCACTTGGCCTGGGCTGCCTGTTCACTTGCTTGACAACCCTTTCCATGAGGAAATTCCTCCTGTTGTCCAGCCTGAGCCTCCCCTGGCCCAGGCTGAGGCCGTTCCCTCTCCTCCTGTCCCTGTTCCCTGGGAGCAGAGCCCGACCCCCCGGCTGTCCCCTCCTGTCAGGAGTTGTGCAGAGCCACAAGGGCCCCCTGAGCCTCCTTTTCTCCAGGCTCAGCCCTTCCCAGCTCCCTCAGCCTCTCCTGGTGCTCCATCCCCTTCCCAGCTCTGTTCCCTTCTCTGGACATGCTCCAGCCCCTCAGTATCCTCCTTGATGTGAGGAACCCAGAACTGGACACAGAAACTCGCAGTGTGGCCTCACAAGTGCAGAACACAGAGGGACGAATCCCTCTCTAAATTCAGCAGGCACTAAATCGGGAGGAAAGATAATGCCACAACTAAAACATACTCTGGCTGGAAGTTCATGAGTCTTGTGCATAAAAACCTGGGGACAATTTATGCAGTTTCTCACAAAGCTCACCCGATTTAGATTTTCCTGCTTTGATCAGAGTTGCTTTTCTCAGCAAGCTGCCCTTGCAGAGAACTGAAGTGTTGTGGACTCCTTTGTATATGTAATTAAAAGCAGTCTTGTATCTTGATACCCCACTGTGGTTAATGTTTCCTTTAGAAAACTGGGTTGACTTTAACAGGCTGGGAAAACTGGGGATTCTTCTGGTGGCTGGTGCAGGGGCAGATGGGCTCCTCTCTGCCTGCTTACCCTGGTTTGGAGAGTAGGATCAGCAATGCCAGGAGATCTTGTTTTGTTCTGAATTTTGTGTTTGTAAGGATGGATTCTGTGTGTTCCCACGCTAGATCAGTTGTCACAGCCTGGGGCAGGGAGGTTTTCCCAGCAGTGGACACTTCCTCTTGGTCCCACCAACGTGCCTCATCGCTGTCTGCTCAGACATTTCTGGAGTTTGAATCCCTACGCTTCACCCAGCCGCCACCGTAGTGTGGATTTCAACAAGTTTGGGAGGAAATGAGCAGTGACCCCAGCGGCTGCAGCGTGTGGCTGTGCAGGGCTGCTCCTGGGGAGCTGTGGTTGCACGGGCAGTGCCTCGCCAATGGAGCGGGTTTCTATGTCAGCGAGCGCCGCGTGCCTGGTGTCACATCCTCACTGGAGCCTGGAATTCGCCTGGCCGGGAATGTGACCAGATCCATTGTTCCTGGATTAGGACTTGTCCCCTGAAGCATCACACCAGTTGCACAGAGTGTTTCAGATCTGCAGCCCTGCCCGTGTGTTCAGCTGGGGGCTGCCAATTCCGTTGGCTTGACTGAGGTGTCCAGCTGTGCCCAGCGTTGGTGCCACTCTCTGCACAGCCCCACGCTCCGTGTCCTTATCTCAGAGAGGGCCTCCCGGTTGTGCTTGCACAGCCCTGCCTTCCTTTGCAGGCAGTGAAGCAGCAAAACCCTTCCTTGGCATAAATGAGATTGTAGGGTGGGAGAGCAGCAGCCCCTGGATTCACAGCTTGGGGCTCAGGTGGAACCTGAGCAGACCTGGTTAGCCTGTTCCATGATGGTAGCAGGATGGTCTTCTTTAAGCTGTTGCATTTCTGATGGAGTGGAGAAATGTCTTAATTATTGAAGACTTAAGTTTTCAAATGGGATTTGAGAGGTTTCATACTGAATGTTATTAGCCCAGATAAGGAGTTACAGTCTTAGGAGTGAAAAAGCTCCTTGTATAGAGAAAGAGCATGGGAGTGATATTGGGCAAGTTCCAACAGGTCCAGGTGGATGTTTTCCATGTGCCCATGCTGTTTTAATATTAAACCTCTTTATTTTCACCTGCATTAAGTGCTAATGAGAGCCGGGTGTCTGTGGGGCTGAATGGGAAATAAACCAAGATGAGCACACCACATCTGTTGTTGTGCTCTGCTTTCCTGTCCCCTCAAATCTGATATCCTCCAACTTTATATTTCATCCAACCAAATTATGATCAGAGGAAAATTGGTAATTTGATTCAAGGGGAGAAAAGTTAAAGTCCAAAACCAATATGTGGGAGATATTTGTGCAAAAGTAATGTAGACCTTGACGAGAAGCTTTTGTCCATCAGCGGATCTAATTGGCAGCAAAAGGAGTTGGATGTTGTACTGGAGAAGAAAAAGAGGTCTATGGAGTCCTGGAGCCACCAGCCCAGACAAAGATGAGCTAAAAGCAAGAAATCCTGGTGGAGGGAAGGGTTTTCTGATAAGATGTTACTGCACTGAACTGTGCTGGTGCTGAAGCTGCTCTCAAATCCCAGCCTCTGTCCCCACACAGTGTGGTTGGGTGGCATCGGCCCAAGTGTCAGTGAACAGCTAAGGAAAGGGGTGACTGAAAGGAGTCTCTTAATGAGCTTTGGGGGCCATGGCAGGTGGGAATGGGATGCAGGACGCTGTTGGGACTCATTGCCCTCAGGAGCCCTTGCGCTGGGAAGATGTGTCCCTGGAGCTCAGGTCCTGGCAGAGAGGTAGTGGTGTAGAGCTGCTGCGTATAGAACTAGTGGTAGGTGAGAACAAGATGTTCCCTAAGGTTCCCTCCGTGAATTGTTCTGTCACTCCTCTGTTTTGTTGGAGAGAGATTTTCCAGCAGGCCCGTTCTTCAGATTTAGTTTGTGGTGTTGCTGGTTTTGATCTGTCTCAGTTGCAGGATTTGTAGTGAAATGTTATTTCCAAAAATAAATTCTGTCCTTTGAACTTTGAGAAATTAATCCTTTTTCTTCACTGGTTCTTCCTTGAAAGGATCGTTTGGAGCCTTTAAAGGCTGAGTAATGCAATTTTCAGTAAAATTCTCACTCCAGTGAGCCTTCATTGGTTGACCTGGTTGCATCTGACGAAAGCAAGCGCAAGAACCACACCTGCCCTCAGGTGCGCCGTCGGACGTGACGTGCGCAGGGTCGTCACAGCTGCCGGCGCTGTCCTGTGCCTGGCATGGAGTGCTGACCGCCACCAGCAGCTGCTGCATCCCCTGAGATGCTCCTGCCGTGCTCCTGGACACGCTCTTGTGTCTTTTGGCACCCACCGGCAGCACCGTGGCTTTGGCCGGCGCTGCAGCCTCGTTCCCCGCTTGGCCGCGGCCGCCGGAGCGCTGCAGATGTGCTGTCAGGCTACCAGATCCAGCCCAGAGATTCCTCGACTTGGCGTTACCTTGTGGCTGCCTGCACGTTCAGAGGCATCCAGGATTTCCTTTAAAAATAGCTGTGTGCTTCTCATGAGGAGGATTTTCCGAGCGCAGTCTGGAGGCAGAGCAGCACGTTACAGTCTCGAGTTTGCCGGCGGTGTTACTGAATAACTGGAGGTGTGAGCTCCCTCAGCCCTCGTTTGTTGGATGTTAACGACACTGCGAGTCATCCTGGGGAAGGGAGGAGTGGGTGGCAAGCAGAGCCTGAAAGATGGGAAAGGGAGCCTGGCCAAGAACACGCTGTTGCCAAAAGACCAAAGTGCTGGTCCTCTGCCTTCTGTCTGTGGTCATCTGCTGCTGATCTCACGGGCTTGTGTTTGCTGGAGCCTTCTGCAGGCTGATTTATGTCCCTAACCTTGGAAAAGCACATTTAAAAAAAAGCAGGGCTTTATGCCAGGTTGGTGAGTAACTTGGCTTGTGGAAGGGAGCAGTGAGTGGGGAGCAGGAAACAGAAAGAGGAGCAGGATGAGGAGGAAGGCAGCACATGGTACCATCAGAGCACTGCAGCCACTCAGGGGCTCACCTCTCCTGTGGTGTAGGGGATGTGGCATTAAAACCAGAGCACTGAAGTTCAGCAGTGGTGTGGTTGTGAAGGGAGAAGTTTTCCTTCGGCAGCTCTCCATGCAGTGTGGTCAGCAGCTCACATGTGGTTGAACATGCAGCAGGCAGCTTGTGGGGTTGCTGTTTCCCGAGTGGGGATGTTGCTGCAGCATCAGCTCCGTTCAGGGCTCAGCTCTGTTCCCCCACATGCTTTAAGGCATGGCATGATTCAAGCTCAGCACCAAATCTGGAGCTGTCATCCCTCTGTGGTCACATTGGGGTCTGACCCTGCTTTCTGGCATGACTTGATAGCAGTGGCCCTTGCACTTGTGTAACATCAGCTCTTCAGCATTGCTGGCTGAGGTCAGGTCTGGTGGAGCTGGGCGCTGTCGAGTCAGTGCCTAGCCTGGTTACAAGTAGTTGAAGAATAAACCATTCCCAGGGTTGCCAGAGCCATGGACAGGGGCAGGAGCTGGGGTTTGAGCCCTGGAGCAGAGCCACATTCCCCCTGTCGGGTCCTGCCTCCACTGGGCTGGGACCAGACCCCACAGCAGCTCCCACCGTGGCTCTGAGCCCTGGAACAAAAACACCCCCGAGCAGTGCACTCACCCTTCCAGCTGCTGTCAGGCCTCCCCTGAATTTTTATCTCAATAAGCGTATTTTATGCCTGAAGACTTGGGGAGCTTCTGCCTTGCAGCTGGAACCATGCAGTGGCCATTGGAGCCCTTGCTTTCCAAGAAGCAGGTGGAACTTTCTCTTGGGTTGAAGCCAAATAGAGAATTTTGTTTTAGGATGTGCTGTATAAAAATATTTGTGTGCCATCTTACTGCTCCCCCCTGCAGTGCGTGCAGGGCTCTTGTGCCGGGTCTGAACTCCAGGGCAATCCTAGAAGGCTCCTGAGAAGACGCATGGAAACCCTCAGGCTCGCTCCCTTTGCCCTTTCCATCCTTCTGCTCTCTCCAGGAGCCTTGCTGCACCCTTTGGATGTAGGCTTTGAGTGATTCTGTTTGCTCACAGATGTGGCTCTTGAGCAGCTCCCTCGGTGCCCGGCCAGTGTGGCTCACACAGAGCTCTGGGGTCCGGGCAGGGGCTCGTGCTGGGGAGCCTGACCCCACGATCCCAGCACCTCTGTCCTGGGGTGCCACCAGTAACCCAGAGCCCGTGCCATGAGGAGACATTGATGTCCTGTGGTCAGACCTGTCCCAAAGGGCTGGAACAAGGGATGTGCTGGGCAGCTCCAGCTCTTTTATGCTCCATTTCTTCCAAAATTTGCAGAGGTTTCCCAAGGTGTGGCTCGGCAGGGGCTACAAAGGGTTGGTGACAGGAAATGAGATGAAAGCAGCTGCTTGTTCCCAGTGGGGCAGGAGGCAGCTGTGCTGGAATGCGCCTTTGGTCAGCACAACACCTCAGGAAAAAGGGTAAAATCCCAGAATCAGGCAAATGTGCAGCTTCCCTGCAATGCTGTTTTTCTTTATGTGAAATTTCTTTATCAGCAGAGTGACAATGGAGGGCAGCACCTAGTTTCACCAGGGACCAGAGTCATTTCTGAGCACACTCCGCTCTGTTTGCTGTGATACCGTGGGGATGGCTGTGAATGAACCAGCTAGGTTTTCTGTTGCAGTGAGAATTTATGACAGTGTGTTCTTAGCCTGGCAGAGTCTGGGCCTGCCTTTCCTTCTCCCTGCTCCATGGGACAGGGACTCCAATCCTGAGCACTGGATGTGGAGGTAGAGGTTTGCATCCTTGGATTTTGAAATAAAGCACACTCTACTTTGATATCTTAGGGTTTTTTCCCGTAAAATGTTGGTGCCCAGAGCTACATGTGGCTGCTCCATTACTGTTGTCTCTGATGGTTTATTGAAACAATTTGGAACATTTAAATTTACACGAGGAGTTTACCCTGTTACTGGGATTCTTTGGAGCTCAACTGAAAAATGAGTAAATTGATATCAGTGGCTTAAAATGCTACTATGTAAAAAAATGCCTTTTTGAAGTTAAAAATTAAAAAGATATTAATAAGAAGAGTTAAATAAACAATATGAATATTTAAGAAAACACATTTGGTACCTCTGTACCCCATTTCCCGAGTAACAGTTACTTAAAGCTTCTGCCTGAAGTGCCATTGCCATGTGCTCCCCTGCCTCTGGCACAAATCTTGGCACCACCTCTGGTTGTGCTGGAATGAAGGAGTAGTGAGATGAAATTTGGTGGATTTCCATTCCTTCCTTGCTACTCCCAGAGTAGTTGTGGGACAGGATGACCAAGCCTGCAGACTGTGGTAGGCCTGGCTTCATGGCACTATTGTGGTTTCTGTTTATTTTGCCTTTTTAAACAATTCCTTCCCTTCCCTTTCTTCTCCTACTGATAACTTGCACTGAGCTGATGTTTTCCCTGCATGTAAAGGTCAACTGAGATCAGGTTTGACCCCTTCTTAACACAAAGCATGGATCTGCTGGATCTTTTTTATAATTCTACTCTGCTTTGAGTGCTTTGCTTGATTTTAGTGGTTTCTGCCCCTTCTCTAACTTGATGCTGCACATCTCCACCTGCAGAGCTGAGAGGAGCTCTCCCAGCACCTCCCAGCCCCACGTCAGAGCGTGGTCAGCACAGGGGATCCTCACCCATTCAATCTTTGCTTTCTCTGGGAGGTTTTGTTCAGTCCCAGCTGGTCTTGGCCGTTTTTCACTGCTCTCGTCCAATTCACTCTGAAACTGGGCTGTGTTGCAAAGATCTTGGATATTTTTTTCATGGGCACATGTGGTTGATGTGTGTGGGTGTGAGGGGGCAGAGGAGCCAGGGGAGCACAAGCCCCAAAGAGCCCCAGACCATCACTTCCAAGGATGGTTTGGAGCCTGCTTTAGCTCTGGCAAGGAGAGGTTTGGCTCCCAGCCCCTGAAGATGGCCAAGCTGTGTGGGAAGGAAGCGTTTCACGCCTTTTAATGCAGTAATTAGAAATGCCTTTGGGGGGCTGAGGCCTCCATCCGCAGTGTCAGTGGCACATGAGCGGCTTGGTACCCACTGGGTGCCCCACATCAGCTGGGAGAGCACCAACTGTGTGCATGTCCAGGGTGGTGCTGGAGGCCCTGCTGCTCCTGCAGCCGTTTCTGGGCTCAGGGAAGGTCGGGTGAGGAGTTGGAGCCCGTCCCAGCACTGAGCTCTTGGTGGGTTCTGGGCTGGCCGTGACCAGGGCAGGCAGCACGTGTGGCTGCACATGCTGGCAGGTACTTCAGCAGCTAAAGCTTTTCCTGGGGCACAATGCAGGTCCTCCTGCAGTAGCAAGAGTCTGAGAAACGAAACCCCCTGCTTGTATTTACTCCTGCACACACCAGCAAGCTCGAGCTGGCTTTCCCAGCTGTTCACTCTGCTTTAAGATGAGGATCCTGTGTGATCACATCAGGCTTGGGGGGACCCGGTGAGGTTTTCTGTGGACAAAAGGACCATCAGCTTGTTGAATACAATGTGGGTCCTGGAGTTCTTATTTGGATTTTTTAATGTGTTTCTCTCTGGGCAAGCAGGAGGTGGTGTAGGTGTCCTGCTGTCTGAGCACCCATTCCATGGGTGCAGCTCCACAGGTGTTCCCTGCTTGGCTATTTCCATCTCTGGCACCGCTGGAGGGATTTTGGGGCAGTGTCTCCCATAGGGTCGGGAATGCAAGCTGCCTTTGGCTGCTGCCTTCACTACTGGAGCCATGGAGAGCGTGGATGAACATGTCTTTGGAAGCAGCACTGCTGCTGGAGGAAGTTCCTTCGTTTTCTTTGCACCAAGTCCCGCAGGTCAGCGTTTGTGTTTGATTGCTGCTGTCAGCAGTTGCCCTTGGTTTCCCTGGAGCAGTGGTGTGTGCTGCTGTGGCCGTGCTCAGGTCAGTGTGGCAGTCCCCTCTCTGCTCTGCGTGCCTCGGGGACCTTTGGGAGGCCCTTCTGGAGGGGACACTGCGTGTGTCACGTAGGGCCGAGCCAGCAGGGTGGGTGTTGGTGTTGGTGTGGGTGTTGGTGTGGTGGGAGCAGGAGCTGCTGGATCCTCCTGTGAGAAAGGGCAGGGAGTATCCGGAGAGAGAGCTCCCACCAGTGAAACTGCTTTCCCCAGAAACCCGTGGGGCTCTCGCTGGGCCTTGTGCTGCGGGGGGAGGCTGCGAGGCAGCCCCGGTGCAGCCCTGTGATGCACCAGGATGGTCCTGCTGCATCCAGGGCTGCTGGCAGCTTCCAGCCCTGCTGGCTGTGACCCTGCCTGCCCATTAAGCATTAACAGGAGCAGCCTTGCCCCCAGCTGCATGGGTGAGTCTGTTCTCGTTTTCCTGGAGGAGCAGATGCCTTCCACTCCCTGTGGAGTGCCCGCTTCCTGCACTGCCTGCTCGTGCTGCTGCTCCTGGGCTCCTGTTTGCCAGGGCTGGGGTGCAGCTCGTGCCTTTTGTAGCTAATCCACGCCTGGTTGTGCTCTTCTGCTCTCCCACAGGGGAGAAAGAGGCTCTTCTGATCTCAGACAGCCCCAGCAAAAGGAATGATGCTCTCCTGCAGGCCAGCACTGGATGTCTTGCTCCAGCCTGGAGCATGGCTTGCCATGTGGAGCCACACAGAACCTTCGTTTGAGACCCTGGAGTCTCTGCTCTGGGCCTGCAGAGGTTGTGGGGACGGTGGTGGCGCTTTCCTGGGGGGAACCAGGAGCCACCCTCAAGCAGTGCATGCACTTTGTGTGCATCCTTTAGCCATGAACGTGCAGAGGGGTTTTTCTCATCTCCTCCTTGTGCTCAGGGGTGATAAATGAGAAGCTGGAAAAGAAGTTGGTTTGGTTGACAAGGTGGAGATCAGTTGAAGGTTGGACTTGATCTTGGAGATCTTTTCCAGCCTGAATGATTCTGTGATCCTGTGAAGGGTGCAGGGTGTGGTGGCTGTCCATTGGAGCTGGCCTGACAGCAGCTGAACAGTGCCTAGTGGGGCAGGGGATGCAGGCAAGGGATGCAGGAAAGGGACACAATGCAGGCAGGGAATGCAGGCAAGGAATGCAGTGCAGGCAGGGGATGCAGGAAAGGGATACCATGCAGGCAGGGAATGCAGGCAAGGAATGCAGTGCAGGCAGGGAATGTGATGCAGGCAGGGGATGCGATACAGGCAGGGGATGCGATGCAGGGATGCAGTGCAGGCAGGGGATGCGATACAGGCAGGGGATGCGATGCAGGCAGGGGATGCAGTGCAGGCAGGGGATGCGATGCAGGCAGGGGATGTGATGCAAGCAGGGGATGCGATGCAGGCAGGGGATGCAGTGCAGGCAGGGGATGCAGTGCAGGCAGGGGATGTGATGCAGGCAGGGGATGCAGTGCAGGCAGGGGATGCAGGCAGGGGATGCAGGCAGGGAATGTGATGCAGGCAGGAGATGCAGTGCAGGCAGGAGATGCAGTGCAGGCAGGGGATGCAGGCAGGGAATGTGATGCAGGCAGGAGATGCAGTGCAGGCAGGGGATGCAGTGCAGGCAGGGGATGCAGGCAGGGAATGTGATGCAGGCAGGAGATGCAGTGCAGGCAGGGGATGCGATGCAGGCAGGGGATGCAGTGCAGGCAGGGGATGCAGTGCAGGCAGGGGATGCAGGCAGGGAATGTGATGCAGGCAGGAGATGCAGTGCAGGCAGGGAATGCGATGCAGGCAGGGGATGCAATGCAGGCAGGGGATGCAGTGCGGGCAGGGGATGTGATGCAGGGATGCGGTGCAGGCAGGGGATGCGGTGCAGGCAGGGGATGCAGTGCAGGCAGGGGATGCAGTGCAGGCAGGGGATGCAGTGCAGGCAGGGGATGTGATGCAGGCAGGGATGCGGTGCAGGCAGGGGATGCGGTGCAGGCAGGGATGCGGTGCAGGCAGGGGATGCAGTGCAGGCAGGGGATGCAGTGCAGGCAGGGGATGTGATGCAGGCAGGGGATGCAGTGCAGGCAGGGGATGTGATGCAGGCAGGGGATGCGATGCAGGCAGGGGATGCAGTGCAGGCAGGGGATGCAGTGCAGGCAGGGGATGTGATGCAGGCAGGGGATGCAGTGCAGGCAGGGGATGCAGTGCAGGCAGGGGATGTGATGCAGGCAGGGGATGTGATGCAGGCAGGGATGCAGTGCAGGCAGGGGATGTGATGCAGGGATGCAGTGCAGGCAGGGGATGCGATGCAGGCAGGGGATGCGATGCAGGGATGCAGTGCAGGCAGGGGATGCAGTGCAGGCAGGGGATGTGATGCAGGGATGCAGTGCGGGCAGGGGATGCAGTGCGGGCAGGGGATGCGATGCAGGCAGGGGATGCGGTGCAGGCAGGGGATGTGATGCAGGCAGGGGATGCAGTGCGGGCAGGGGATGCAGTGCAGGCAGGGGATGCAGGCAGGCCAGGAGGCATCCAGCTCCTAGCAGCTGCTGTTTATTTGGGAAAGGAAATCCTCCAGCTCGGGTTATGCTCTTTAGGAGCGTGTCCTGTTTGGCTGAAGGAAACTGATGGAGAGGTTGGGCTTTTGTGGACTGTGCCGTGAGTGGTTTGAAGCTGCACTTGAAGTTTTATTTGACTGGAAAGCATTTGGAAAGTGATTTTGAATCCATTTGGTTGATTCGCTGCTATTCCCGCAGTAGGATGCAGAGCAGTGATTCTGTAATTAATTTAATTACATGCCTATTCAATCTTTCCCAAACTAGTAAAATTTCAGAATGCTTTTGAATTCAATGAAATGTGATTTTTCAGGGCCAGGAGGAAGGGAAGGCGGGGAAATTTCAAGTTCTGTTATCTCCCTTGATTGGTGTTCCAACACTCTCTCCCCACCACAGGGTGTTGGGCACCCCCAGCCTTGTTTTGGTTATTTACCAAATTCCTGCCTCTGCTTGGTGCTTCCCTGCTGAAATGGAACCTTTGAAAGAAGCTTCACAAATAAAATCATAAAAAGCCTTTTCTTGTTCTTTCCCCCACCTCCTCCATCTTTGCTGGTACCTAATGTTCATTTCTCTCGCTGCTTTTATTGCTTTTGAATTTGGCCAAAACAATCTATTATGTAATTGGGCTAATGAGTTCCAACCCACTCTCCATCATTCCCTCACAGCACAGCGAGCAGCTAATCTCTTCCCAGTTTACCTTTCTCTTCTTTTTGGTTGTTAATTTAAAAGTGTCATTTCCAAATCTGCCACTCCTCCTCGCTAAGGCTCATTTTTATTTATTTTTAAACTCTGTAGAAGGCTTTGAATGAGTAACCGAATATCTCCTGGGCTCTGGAATTTAACAATCTTTGCCCTTTGTTCAGCAGGGTCAATGCATGAATTCACAAGTTACTAAATTAAAAAGGAGAAAAAGAAGGCAAATGTCTGATTGTGGATTGGATTTAGACTTTTTTTCCCTGAAGAAATGAAATACAATGAGGAACTAGTGTTTGCAAATAGTTTAGAAAGTAGCAATTTATTTTAAAATCTTGTACCAAGGCAAATTTTTAATACAGAACCAAGCACGGAACTGCTTTTTTTTCTGAAGGGAAAGTGGTGAAATCCAACTTTCTGTGTTTAAGAAACTTGAAAATGTAAATCTTACAGCCTAAACACGGGTAGGATAAAGGCTTGATGGGCAGAGCTTATAGCTGGAGCACAAAATTACCACAATGTCAAGATGGTTTCCTTAACTTTTCGTGCCTGAAGAGGATCCCATCAGGCTGCTGCATAAGAAGTCAGTGTGAAGCAGCAGAGCCTGAGTGCACACGGGTCCTGTTTGCGACAGCAGGAGCACCCACCTGCCTGAACAGACGTCCTTTCAGTTTTTTATCAGTGTGTCTTCATAAAAAATTTTTACAAGAGTGAGGTTTCCATTGAGAAAAGAACGGAGGGCTGGTGGGAATGGGTCTGGTTTAGAGCAGCTGAGAGCTGGGGCTTGGCTGGAGCTTTATCCCTGCCTTTATCCCTGCTGTTGGCGGGATTGGGATTGCTCCGTCTCCTTGCTGTTCCTTACAGACCTTGGGATGCTTTGCCATGCCTAGGGATGCAGAGCTGCTGAGCAGAGCTTCCCTGGGAGGAGGGAAGGAGCTTGAGCCTTCTGTAGGGCCCTGCCATTGCACAGGGTGGGCTCTGCAGTGCCGGGCATCTCCCCAGCGACTTCTTTACAAATAACAGCACTCCTGGAGCTCAGCAGGGGGCTCACTGGCATTCTGGGCATTCTGGGCATTTTGGGGAGGGGTCTCTTGGCTGTGGCTTTTCTCTGGTTCTGCTGTGGCAGTGCTGGGTGGCTGAGCTTTGTGCTGAGGCTGCCCCAAGGGCTGGGGAGCCCCGGCAGAGCCTTCCCAGGCTTGGTCCTCCTCTGCAGCTTGGCAATATTTTCCAAATTCGTGGGAGGCACCTCCCACCCTCCTCCCTATGACCTTTGAGTCAATTCTGAAACTGCTTCCTCTGCTCCAGCTGCTTGAGGAGATGACTTCCATGCTGCTGCTCTTCCTCCTTCTCCTCATCCTCATCCTTCTCTTCATCCTCATCCTCATCTCCCAGTGTTTTCAAGCTCTGAGTGGAGGATTTCCAGGATGTGAGCTGGCTGGTGGTGGCAAGGGAACCCGGTGGCCTTAGTGCCTGGGTATGCTGTGAGCTCAGATGAGTCCAGTGTGACTTGAGGACAGATGGATTTGCCATGAGAGATGGTTCCACCCCAAATTTTAGCTTCTTTCTGTCGTGTGAAGCAATGGCAGTTGGTGTCTGGCAGTATGTGGCAAGAAGAGACTTAAAATCTGGATTCTTTTTAAACTGAAATGCATTTTAGAATATTAAAATTGGCAGCTGTTCCAAATTTGGGTGACTTTGGCCATTGTCTCCCTCAGCTTTGCCTTTGCCTTTGATAACTTTCTTTGCATTCTAAATGATAAATGCAACAGGAGACCTTAAATGACCTTAATTTCCCCAAATTGGATGCTTCGTTCCCAGTGTGACAGAGTTAAAATTAATATAAATTTTGTAAATCAGTAGGCTGACCTTTTGGTGAACTGGAAAGAAATGTCAAATTTCTGTTTCCTCCCCCCCCTCCTGTAATCAGCAGTCTGTAATGAATGAATTATTCCTAATTTCAAGATTGTAGCTCAAAAGGGCACTCAAATGGCTGAAATCCCATAAGAAAGACTGACCTTTTGGTTGTCTCTGATGAAAATTCAAGATTTTCCCTGAATTTAGCAGTCTGTAATGGACTGCATGAGATGTTACTGCAGCTCACAGGAGCAGCTCCTCATTTATTTTCTTAATATATTTATATTAACACTGCATGATCCCCCAGAGAACCTTCAGTGCCTCGTAAGAGCATTCGAGGTGTAGTTAAGATGCGGTGCCAAGACTTGTCTACAGGTACAAAGCAACTGTGAAATAAATTATTCCCCTCCTGATCCAGGAGGGATTGATTATTTGTCATCCCCTGCATTTTCCCTGGCTGCTCTGAGTCCCTGCTGCAGTTTTGGTGATGCTGGGACATGCAGGCAGGTCCACAGGACTTGGAGTTGTCCAAGGAGCAAAAAATCTGTGTTTCCCACAAGATGCTGCCAGTGACTGTGGATCTGATTTTGCTCAGGAGCTGCTGGACAGAGTTCTGGATTCGGAAAAGGTGTTTAGCCGATATGGATTAGCACAGGGCCAGCACATGAGGGTTTAAATGCTTTGTGCTATGGGATTTTTTTCACAGAATCATAGAATGATTCTGCCTCCAGCTCTGGGGTCCTCAGCACAAGACCTGGAGCTGCTGGAACAAGTCCAGAGGGAGCCACGGAGCTACTCCAAGGGCTGGAGCCGCTCTGCTCTGGAGCCAGGCTGGGAGAGCTGGGGGTGCTCACCTGGAGAGGAGAAGCTCCAAGGAGAGCTCAGAGCCCCTGCCAGGGCATAAAGGGGGCTTGTGAAAAGGAGGGAGAGGGATTTTTCCTATGGGCAGAACACGGGGGGAATATTTTTAAACTGCCAGAGGGCAGGGCTGGATGGGAGATTGGGCAGGAATTGTTCCCTGGCAGGGTGGGCAGGGCCTGGCACAGGGTGCCCAGAGCAGCTGTGGCTGCCCCTGGATCCCTGGCAGTGCCCAAGGCCAGGTTGGACACTGGGGCTTGGAGCAGGGGAAGGTGTCCCTGCCATGGCAGGGGTGGGACTGGATGGGCTTTAAGGTCCCTTCCACCCCAATCCAGCTTCAGCTTCCATGGTGAACAGACAAGGAATCACACAAGCTTCCATCGCTCGTTGCTCTGTGTCTGTACCCCTGAAGGGGCTTCCCTTTAGGTACAGAGACATACTTTGTAATAGGTAATGAGTGGACATAAATTCTGGAGAGAAGGTTCAGAGAAGTCCCTGGTATTGTGAAAGGCTCTGCCCTGCTGGCTCTGGGCCCCTGAATTTCGACACCGGTGGCCACCAAATAGTGCAGGGCCGAGCCCGGGCAGCGTTCGGTGCCGCTGGGCTGCCGGAGCTTCCCGGGCACCTGGAGCCCTGCAGGCACCTGGGAACGTGGAGCACGGAGCAGTCCTGCTTGGCCATCACCGACCCTTGGAGAGATGCAGATTTATTTGAGGAAAAGCCAGCACTCAAGTGCTCTGGACTCTTTCCTTACCTTGCTGGCAGAGACGGAGGTTCCTAAAACCAAATGATGCAACACATCCATCCTATAAATGTCTCACTTTTGACTCTTTCACAAATGAAACCAGGGTGAGATCACTTCTACTTTTCGTTGCCTGGTTCTCCTCCACACTGCAGCACAGTAAAGTTTTGGAGGCTGCAATGTGAAAGCAATACTTAAACTTATACCCAGTTTTCCTTTTAATTTTATTAAGTCATGAAAATATTTCTAGCAAAAAGAGATTTTGAAATAGATTTTGCAAATTGCACTGCCAGCTTCTTTCAAATAATAAATGTCCCGTGTTAAATTCTTTGGCACTGTTTCTGAAGTGCCCAAATGCTGGATAATGGATTAAACCCTGCTCTCCTCTTGGCCTATTCAGCTCTTCTCTCAGACAATCAGGCTGTGAGATGTTCAGCAAACATTTTGCTCAGTGCAGTGCTATCACACTGGGTCTTAAAAAAGAAGAGTAAATAAATAAAGGGCAGAAACTTTCATGTTATTAAGTTTCTGTTGTTAATTTAAAACTCGAAAAAATAATTGGAAAATCCTCATTTTTGGTTTTTGGAGCCGGCTGTAAGTTGTGGTACTTAACAGCACACTCCAGGACTGAGGCTGCTCCACGCCTTGGCTTGTGCTGGTGGCTCTCAGCCAGCTGGGAATAATCTCTGGGAGCTGAAGGTTTGGTTGAGAAACATTTTTCAGCCCACCTTCCCACACATCCCGAGAATTTGGGAACAGTCGAACGGGCGCCACAAAGTTTTAGGTTTGTTTTTCAAAATACACAGGGTAAACCCCAAAAGTGAGGAATCCCCCAGCTGTGCAGCAGAGCTGCTGTGCGGCCTGGGAGGAGTGCAAAAGGCAGGGGGAAGATGTGCCTTCAGCCTGGTTCTGGGCTGAGGGTGGATTTACCAGGCAGGGGCGGCGCACGGTCCCTGCAGCAGCGCTGCCTGGCGTGGCCGCTCACCCCACAGCCCTTCAAGGGACCTCCTCAGCGTGCTGCTGCTGGAAAATCAGTTTTTGCTCCTGATGATGCCCCCAGCCAGGAGCTGGGGGTTGGGTGTTGGGCAGGATTTATCGTTTGTGCGCTCAGAAATGCGTTTCGCTGGCTCTGCTCCGGGATCCGCTTTGTGACAGGGTTTAGTGGAAACGGTGGTGTTTGGTTGAAGGTTGAGCTTGATGATCTTGGAGGTCTTTCCCAACCTTAATGATTCTGTGACTCCATGAATCTGGTTCTGTGCTCTCTCCAAGTTGCCTCCAGTAGCTGCTGTGTTTGTTTTGGTGTGATGTGAGACACTTCAGCATTTGGAATGGCTTTGGTAGGAGTGCTTTGAGTGTCTTCAGTCCTGGCTGGTGTGAGAGCCTGGTCTTATGTTTTATGTTTATAGAATAGTAAAAAAGCAGCAACTAAATGAATTCATGAAAGAAATTTCTGCCAACAGCAGCCGAGCACAAAGACAACACCCCTCTCATGTGAAGCCCCTCAGTGGCTCAGTGGAGGATGGGAGATGATTCTGGAGATGTTGCACTAAGGCTTTTCCTTGTTTTATACACTTTTCTAACCCTTCTATGGACCCATGGCCTGAGCCTGCTCAGCTTTCCTCACGTAGGCATTCTCAGACAGGAGTGGACCAGCTGTTTTCCATTTTTGCAAAGGCTTGGTCCTGCACAAAGCTGAGCGAAAACACAGGATGCAGGAGCCAGAGCGTTTCACACTCTGTGTGTGAGGACTGATGGGTCTGGAGCCAGGCCAGGACTGCTGCCAGACACCCTGAACCAGGCTTCTACCTGTGCCATGGACCAGTGATGATGGTGCTCTCCTTTCTGAGAAGGGCTCTTTTATTCCAAGAACTGCTGGAACAGCCAGAGAGGTGTTTTCCATTCCAGTGTGCCGGGCTGTGCAGCTCCTCGTGCCTTCCCTTGCTCTGCTCGCAGCCCCTGGAGAGCATTGCTGGGGGAAGGCGGAGGCCCAAGGCTTCCCGTGTATCCAGGAGGGTGGAACAGGGGCTGGTGTGTCCACAGCTGGACCCAGCAGCTTTCATGCTGTACAGAATGCCTCCAACCACCTGAGTCGTGAGAGGAAGGTTGGTTATGGATTCAGTCATAGAATCCTAGATGGGTTTGGGTTGGAAGAGACCTTAAAGCTCATGTCATTCCATTCCTCTGCCATGGGCAGGGACACCTTTCATTATCTCAGGTGATCTTACAGGTCCAACCTTACTGATTGTGTTCTATATTCTAACTTAAATACACAGAAATGCAGCATGGAGTAGGTGTTTAACTGTGAAAATAAGTTTGTGGGTAAGATGTTGAAGAGTGAAGGTTTTGGAGCATTTTTTATTGCTCTTCAAATCAGTTTATTCTGTTTGACGTGTTCTATGCTTCATTAAAAACCAAGTTAATACTCATTCAGACTGACCTTAACAAGTGACTCCCAGAGTTGTAGCCCCTCAAAATTGTATTTAGCCATAGAGAATGGGAACTGTTCGAGTCTTCAGCAACGTTCATTTAGCTCAAAGCTGTGGAATATGGTTGGAGAAAAATAAATCTTGTATCCACCGAGCACAGGGGGGTTGAGACTTAAGCTGTGGCCAGGTTTTATGTTTCCCCCACACTGCTGAAGGAGGGCAGAAGTTGCACTGGCTTTGCAAGGACACAGATTAGAGCCTTCAAACCAGAAGAAGATCTGGCAGCTCGGAGGCCAGGCCGTGTGCGGTGGCCAACGCAGGTGCCTGGCACGTGCTGGGCTGCCCAGCCACCTCTGTGAGTGCCAGTGCCTGCTGATGCTGCCAGGGGACTGGCACTGCTGGCCACAAGGGCTCGGAGCTGAGGGATCCCTGCACAGCAAATCCCCCCGACTGATGGCTGAAATGGGGTGGAAGTGTCCCTTCTGTCCCCGAGGCTGCTGTGCCAGGGCTGTGCACTGGTGTGGAGCCTGTTCTGGGCTCTTTGCAGAGCCCACCCCAGTGGGGGGCACAGTGGTGGGCTGGGGGATAGGGTCAGGTCTGGGCTCTTTGCAGAGCCCACCCCAGTGGGGAGCACAGTGGTGGGCTGGGGGATAGGGTCAGGTCTGGGCTCTTTGCAGAGCCCACCCCAGTGGGGAGCACAGTGGTGGGCTGGGGGATAGGGTCAGGTCTGGGCTCTTTGCAGAGCCCACCCCAGTGGGGAGCACAGTGGTGGGCTGGGGGATAGGGTCCGGTCTGGGCTCTTTGCAGAGCCCACCCCAGTGGAGGGCCCAGTGGTGGGCTGGGGGATAGGGTCAGGTCTGGGCTCTGGATCGTTGCCAAAGAGAGGCCAGAAGAGGCTGCTGGCTCTTGGGCGTTGGAGTATTTTTGCCAAATCCCCTTAGGCGGGAGCAGGCAGCTGTGGCAGCTCTCTGATGGAGGGTTTGCTGTTGAATTTGTGCTCACAGCGGATCCGTGTCCCACCGTGTCCCCTGCCCCTGGGAACACTGCTGGGAACTGCAGCATTTTCTGGGACAAAACTCTCAGACCCCAAAGAGCAGTGCCTGGTTATTTGTTGCAGTCACAAGTGTGTCAGTCTATATAAACACTCCCTGGATAGTGGGAGCTCGCCACCTGGATCCCTCCATCCTGGAATAACCCTCTTAGCTTTGAAAAGCAATCAAATGACCCTGTTTTCCTTTAATCATAATTGCAGTGGCAGTAAGTGGTTTGGAGAGCCCTTAACGTTGTTCCTTTCGCTGGCCAGGTTGTCTCTATCTGCTTTTTGATGTTTTGACTATCCAGAAGAGTCTGGGGATGACCCTTGGCACTTAGATATCCTCTCCAAAACAAAGGAATGCTTTTGTTAATAAAAAGCAAGACTGAAATTCAGGAGATAAGTGTCTGATTCTCACAAAATCTTCTTCTGTGGATTTGGGCAGGTTATGTGATCTGTCTTAGATTTTCCATCTCGAGAAACGAAGAGAAGTTACTATCAGCTCACATCAAAATTGTCATACTGACTGGTGTTTGGGAGACAGCAGGATGCTTTAGACAATTTGGTTGGTGTTTCTCATAGCTTTGAGTGCTTACAGTGACTGAGGGAGGTTTACTTGAGCCTCTGGAGCCCTCTTGCCGTAGAAGCTCTCATCCTTTGCCTTGTCCTTCTCCTCTTCAGAGGCAGAAAAGCATCAGTCACCATGTCAGCTTCAGGATGGCTTTGTCCTGGTAGACCTGAGTGGGGTTCTGTGTGCTGGAGATAAGCACTGGAGCCTCAGCCAGTGCCCATAGCAGTGCCAGGGGTTTGGTGTGCCCGGAGATCAGTTGCTGTGTCATTTAAAGGTGGCTGTTTCCAGGTCAGACCTCAGGTACCTGACAATGTGCTCTCAACACCTTGAGTGTTTTATCCTCAGTCTGTGGGTGAACTCCATTCGTGCTGCCGTCTTTCACAGATGGTGAATTTTCTCCAAACTAGCAATAAATAATACTAACAGTAATAATAAAAAGTTGCTTCTATTTTACGTTTTGAGCACAGACAATAGCCTTTGGAAAAGTCCGGTGTTCCTTGCCGAGGAGGTCGCCATGGCTACTGTCCATGCTGGGTTTAACAGCCCTGCTGGCTAATGCAGCACAAACAGATTTGGCTTTTCCTTCTGGCTGTAATGAATAGCAAACTGCTGTGTATTCATTAAGGGAAGCAACTTGCAGAGGTTAAGTGTTTGATTTCTGGAGCTGCCGTCGAGGGCAGTCATCAAAAATAAATTGGGCAGCCAAGGAGGAATAGGGGGTTTATAAGACATAAAGTGGGAAGAAAATAATTGCTGCCTCATTCCTTGTTTCTTTCCTTGGGTTTTGCAGCTGTAAGTCAGGATCTCCGGATCCAAGCTATGCAGATTTTTGTTAGATGTGATCAGATTTGCTGGAGAGTCAGCTTTGTTTTTGACAGGAACCCATCTGACTTAATTCAGCAAAAATAAACAGGCTCTTGGACTGCAGTCATCCAGGCCAGGCAGGACGGAGGAAAACGGGGCTGACTTCAGAGTCTGAGCAGCACCAGGGAGTCCAGACAACGCTCTGTCCATGTGCCCAGCCTGGAAAGGCTCCTCATCACCCAGGCCCTGTCACAGCCTGCGAGGAGGGATGGGCACGTGTCACATTCCTGCCACAGGATGTGAGCAGCCTCTTCCTCTCCCATCCTGGCTGAATTTGTTGCGCATAAAATGGAAACAGCAGAAAATAAAGATGTCACTGGCGGTGTCAGCGCACTGAGAACACCCCATGCCTCCTCTCTGGCCTCTCAGGGGCGGCAGGACTCCCTTTGGTCTCCAGATAAATGTCTTCCAGCCCTTTTTCCAGGATAATGTCCTTCTACTGCTTGTCGGCTTGGGGTTTGGTTATTTCCTTACTTGCACAGTTCGGCTGCTTAAAAATGCATCTTGTTTAAAGGAATCCAGCACACCCATCGATCCAGATGGCATTGTATTAGTGACCTGTCCTCTTTAATTATGTGCAACTAATTTTTAATTTTATGTTCTCTACAAACATGACTGGGGATGATTTTCTAGCTGCTTGTAAATCAGTGATAGATATTGAATCCTTTCAGGGACTGCTTTCTCTTGGAAGAAATGAGGATTCTCTCATTATAGTTGGTTTTCAAAATTTATCAGATAGCTGTTTTTTAATCCACTTAAGATGTGTTTACATTGATTTCTGTTTTAGGGCTGGGGTTGTTTTTTTGTTGGGTTTTTTTGGTGGTTTTTTGTTTTTTTTTTTTACTTAATTTATTTTTTTTACTCAACATCTTGTGCAATAGTAAGCTGTGCAAAAATGGAAGTCTCTTATGCTAAAGCAGTTATCTTTCTCAACCAAACCCATAAATCTTATCAGGAAGTAACTCAAAGTCTGTTTGACAGGACTGGTTTTCTTTCTGTTTTTCCTTATAAAGACATCCAGGCTGAATTTCTTGCCGCATATTTTCATCCAGGTTTGCATAGGTGTTCACACCTGCAGAAAAAAGAATTTGAAACCTTTCCCCATGTTTTTCTGTGTGAGGTAGTGGTTGTATCTGCTACGAGCATGGGAATTTCTCTCTTTTGTCTGGCAGTGTCACACAGCCAGTGCTATTTCTTCATAATTGTATTTTTTGTAAGGGAGGACAATGTCACGTGGTGCTGACAGAGAGACACTGACCCGGGAGGGGTTGGGAAGCTCTGTTAAAAATCCATCTTACCGTCCCCTTGTGACCTGACCTGCTGACATTTGGTGGGCCAGGACACAGCAGGGATGTTTATCCAAACACCAGTCCTTGTTTGGGAGTCTCACAGGGACCTGAGGAGGAGGACCTGGCCCTAGGAATCGTTCAGGGGCAGTGGAGGGATGGGGTCCCCCCACCTGCTCAGTGCTGTGGCTGTTTTCACAGATGGATCAGCTCCTGCTGGTTCGTGCCCATGAAATGCTCGTGTGATGGTGTCGCTGTGGTGTCGCTGTGGTGTCCCAGGGTGGGGTTTGGTGCCCAGGAATGAGGCACCACCTCCAGCCGTGCTGGCAGCGCCCATCTGTTGGATGACTACGTCCCTCCACGATGAATTCCCCCTCTAGCTCTGGCATGCAGGAACCAGCTGCCCCTCTTGGTGGCCCTTGCAGTGTTTTCCTGGGGACAAGGCCGTGTCAGTGCTGGTGGGTGATGTCTGGCACGAGCAGGGGGAGTCCCACATCCCCTGGGTGTCGCTGATCCCAGGGCATCCTGTGGTCCCAGCAGCAGCTGCTACAAAAGGTTGTGTTAGCCGAGAGCTGCCTCTGCCTTGGAGCATCCTTAAGGGGCTCAGGAGCCTTTTCCAAAGACCAGTGAAGTCAAATGGAAAATTTGATGAGCTGAAAAGCCTCAAGATGAGATTTTGAGGGGAATAGGAGACTCTGAGTGTGTCTGAATGGGTTTGGGGGTTGGGGAGTGCTGGAGATAGAGACACCTGTGTGTGCCCTGAGCTCTGGGGCAGGAGGAGAGGGTGGGCAGGGGAGACCCCATGGTTGTGGTTGGGAGGAAGAAGAGAAGCTGGAGAGTAGAGGGGCCATATCTCATCAGACTTCTTATTTAGCCTTGGTGTTTTTAGTTTGGTGTTGCTCTGAGGGTATTTTGGGCACGTCCTGTCTGTGTTTGCTGCTCGTGGCAGATACTGAGCTATGGAGGGGCTGGAGGGCTGGGTCTGCTGGGTGCTGGCAGAGTGAGATGTGAGAGTTCCTGTGCTGGGCTCCAGGCCCTGCAAGGGTCTGTGTGTCCTCACAGGTCCATGGTGAGCAGCTGCCCCTAAGCCAGGCTGAAAATGTGCCAGGAGTCAGCCAGGGCCTGATTTCTCGATTTAAGTCAGACCCTGAGGCACCGAAGAGCTTGGCAGTGGGGGGTCAGGCTGAAGCACAAGCCAGTGTGTGTGAGGGTCTGTGAATAAGCATTTGTTTTCCATGCACTGGGCTGAAATCTTTTGTTGCCTTTATGGGTAAAATGAAATTTGGTGGTGAATCGGTCCCTTTAAAATCACATACAGTGCTGTAGATCTGGAGCCTGCTGCTAGAGATCAGTGATGGCAAGAGCATCAGAAATTTGAAACATCTTTATTTGGATGCTGAAAGCCTCGGTGGTTAATAGAGCTCGGCTATAAGGTTTTTATTAGAGAGAAACCCCTGTAGTTTAAGGGAAAAGCCAGGCCCCAGCTGATGAAATTAAGCAGGAGCATCCTCACGCACGGGATGGGCTGTAATTGCTCACTTCAGAATTTCTCTGCCTCTGTCTGCCTTTCAGCTGAGGACAGCACTGCCACAGTCAGGGCATCACCTCTGCTGCTCCAGGTGTCCCTGTTGTCCCTCTGTGCTCAGGGGACAAAGTCTCCGAATTGATTCTGGCGATGTTTTCAAGGAGAAGATGGTTGACTCGTGGGCTGGAGAGACAGAACCAAAGGGGGACGTTTGGGGCTGCAGAGGAGCAGCAGTGCTTGGTTTGAAAAGAGGCACTTCAGGCTCCCAGAGTGAGCAAACACGAAATCCTCGCTGGGTAAAAGCTGGGTGTGGCTCTCCAGGAGCAGCAGATCAGAGCTCAGATCTGTGTCCAGCAGCACAGACCGTGTGGGAGTTACTGTCAGGCTCCTAGGGACACTGCCAGGGAGATGGGATAGGTGATGAGGAGCTTGGAGAAGGCTTTAAAACCAGGCTTTGAGCGGTTTTTGGATGAATCAGAGGGAAAAATGCAAAAGAATTCAGGAAAAGGAGAGTTGCAACATCAGTGTGGTGTGGTGTGACGCAGGAGAGTGGTGGGGGCTTCTCGTGGGAGGAGCTCAGGAGGGTGCTGGTGCTCTGGGATTCCCAACTCTGGAAGGAGCTCGACACCACCGATGGAGAAGCCCAGGAGGGATCTGAGCTGGCCCATCCTCTCCAGTCCTGAGGGAGATCAGCACAGATGCTGGGACTGGTGCTCTTACCCGAGTGGTGAACAATACTTTCCCCCGTTCAATTTTTACTTTACTAAAATGAATATCATGGACTTCTTAATAGTCATAGGAGCATAAAAATCTCAGTGTATCACAATTCATCTTCCTTTAAAAATTGAATTTCTGTTGAATTATGCCTTGCTGCTGTAGTGCTGGGGAAAGGCTCTTATTATTCATAACTATAAATACAGCGATGTCGAGATTTAACTGGTGCCTGAAGGCTTTATGCTGCACTTTCATATTGACAAAGCAAACACTCTTATGGATCGCTTTGAGTTTATGGGGCCGGAGGCAGCTGAGCCCTTCCCCACTGCTGGCAGCAGGATCCTGCAGTGCCCCTCTCCAGTCCCCACCTCGCAGTAAGCAGGAGGACTTGGGGTCGCTTTGGCCCTTGGGGATGGAGATACAAGACCACCAAAAAAAGGGAATGAAAGGAAGACGTGAAATCCCAGTTGGGTGGGTGAGGAAAGCCCACCTGGTTTGGTCGGGGTGCTGGGGGACACGTTTCAGGAGCAGCGACCAGCTTGGAGGGAGTGCTTGGGTTTGGAGAGCAGCTTCCATGGAGTGAAGGACAAGGCATAAGAGGTGGGGAATGAGATGAACCCTCCAGAAACTGCCTGAATGGTCTGGGCCTGAAATTGGAACTAAATTAAAGAGACTATTTGCTTTTTGTAGCAAGGTTCTCACATCCTCCTCTTTGTGGGCATCAGTGAACACTTGAATGTTCCTCCTTGTCCCAGCTGAACATTTAAATAGACATTGGCTCCATCGTGCAATGGGTGATGGGGACAGTCCTGGCTGGGTAGGAGTTTGCTGAAGTTTATGTTTTGATTTTTGAGCATCTACTTTGGGTCTGAAACATGAAAAAGTCCCATAATTTGGTGTTCAGCTGAGGCAGAACTTGAGGCCTTCATATGGATTTAACACAAAAGAGAAGGGACTTAATCTTTTACAGGAAATAATTAACATATGGAAACAATTCTTAAAAACGGGATTGGGTAAATTTGGTCTCTAGGGACAAGGTGGGAAAGATTCTGACTGGATTTGGAAAGAATTTTTTTGTGTGTGGTTATAATTAGAAATTTACACATAGCAAAAGAAATCTTGCTGTTGGATATTGGTTATCATGGCCCGTATGTTGTTTGGAGGATTTGTTTTTGTTTTTTTTTTTTTTTGGTTTATGAACTCTTTTCTTTAAATAGCACTTGAGCCTTGCAGAAGTTTGGCAGTGACATGTTTAACTTTTGACTTAGTTTGGATGTTCAATATTTTTGTTACAAAATAACTCTGATGCATTTTTATTTTTAATAACAAAAATTAATAATCTCTTGGGAACTGAAATTCTGTATTTGAGAAATTACAAAGCCTCCATTTCGGGCTTTGTTCCACTGAAAGCAAGACAACAAAATTGGTGATTTCATGGTAGTTGTATTTTCTACTGCATTTCAAAACTGGTTTCTGTGCACGTTTCCTGAGTCCAGGGCTGGAGCCAGGCTGGGAGAGCTGGGGGTGCTCACCTGGAGAGGAGAAGCTCCAGGGAGAGCTCAGAGCCCTGCCAGGGCACAAAGGGGCTCCAGGAGAGCTGGAGAGGGGCTGGGGACAAGGGCTGGAGAAACAGGACACAGGGAATGGCTCCCACTGCCAGAGGGCAGGGCTGGATGGGAGATTGGGCAGGAATTGTTCCCTGGCAGGGTGGGCAGGGCCTGGCACAGGGTGCCCAGAGCAGCTGTGGCTGCCCCTGGATCCCTGGCAGTGCCCAAGGCCAGGTTGGACACTGGGGCTGGGAGCAGCCTGGGACAGTGGGAGGTGTCCCTGCCATGGCAGGGGTGGCACTGGGTGGGATTTAATGTCCCTTCCAAATCAAAGCAGTCTGGGATTCCATGATTTTTTTAGTCAAAGGCAAGGAGAGGTTTCTGACCTTCCAGTCTTGGAGAGCTCTGGAGCCATGGGGTGCAAATACCAGTGCAGAGGAAGGACAGTGCAGAGTTGAGTGAATCCCTGATAAAAGGGGAGATGCAGCTCGGTGCCCTGTGAGCTGGGCTGGTGCCCAGGAAACCATGGGTGGGGAATGCTCTGGTCCCTGTGGGTGAGCCACAGCACAGGGACAGCCATGAGGGCAGGGGTGGCACAGGGACAGCCACCAGGGCTGGGGTGGCATGGGGACAGCCATGAGGGCTGGGGTGGCACAAGGACAGCCATGAGGGCAGGGGTGGCATGGGGACCGCCACCAGGGCAGGGATGGCACAGGGACAGCCACCAGGGCTGGGGTGGCACAGGGACAGCCACCAGGGCTGGGGTGGCACAGGGACAGCCATGAGGGCAGGGGTGGCACAGGGACAGCTGTGAGGGCAGGGGTGGCACGGGGACAGCCACCAGGGCAGGGGTCCCGGCTGTGGCAGCGCTCACCTCTCGCCTCCAGCGCATCTTTTACATTCAGGAGCAGGCAATGTTTGTGCTTGGGTTTTTCCATGGGAATCGGCCGTTTATCAGTAAATCAGAGCCTCTCCGGGCTGGTGAGCGTTGCAGGTTCCTTAAGGTTGTTCTTTCACCTGATTTTGGCAAGGCAGGTGGGTGCTGGTTAATAATTGCCTGGGACTGCTCCTGACTGGGTTCAGTAAATGCCTGAGCGAGCACAGAGCTGAACCTGGGCGAGGGACCACGTCCTGGAGCTCATCGCACATCCCAGCACAGGGAACAGCGCTGGGGCAGTGCCAGTGCCTTGGGTGGGCAGGGTGGGCCCTGGTCCTCTGTGCACATTCGGAGTCTGAACGTGACAGGAATTGGGGGAACTGGGGAACTGAGCCCAGGTGGTGGCACCTGGGGTGGCACAGCAGCAGGTGGATGGAGGGAGGGCCTGGATGCCATAACTTGTAGGATTTCATTTAAAGCCAGGCTTTGCTCCTTGCACATCTGCTTCTCGCAAGGGAGAGAAACCCCAGCTCAGAGGCCCAGGCCTCCAAGCAGCTGGTTTTTATTTATTAAATAAATTGGTCGTTGCTAAAAGTTGCTTATAATTATTTATTTCTGATCTATCTACGTCCTCCTGATGCTCTTGGACGGTGCAGGAACCTGAGGTGGGGACCCAGGGCAGCTCAGCCACCTTCCCATGCAGGACCCCAACCCCTGGGGCGTCCACCCAGCAGCACCTTCAGGTGACACCTGCGAAGGCCCTTTTATTTTTATCGATTTGCCAGCAAGGCAGTTATTCCAGCAATGCCTGGCTGCTGCTCCTGGCCCTTCCTGGCTGCCCAGCCAGCTCCGTTGCCGCGTGGTTTAATGATTGCGGACTTTAGTGCTGCTTAAATAGTGCTCAGCAAGGAAACGGGGAAAACCACACTGGGATAATCTAAGAAAAACAAGGATTATAAAAATGGCTCGGAGGTGCTGGCTGCTGGAAGCAAAACCTATTTTGTGGGTTTGTTGCTGCACCTTTGCTTGGAAAAAAAAAAAACAACCCAAAACAAAACTGGAGCAGTTGTTGCACTCGTTTTCTCAGCAGATGGGCTGCTCCATCGGCAGCACGTTCACCCGTCTGGAAAGCAATTATGTTGCTTGGCCCAGTCTTGATTTGCACTTCTATTAGCACAGGCTTAACTCTTGCTGCCTTGGGAGGGAGGCTCCATGGATTAGTTTCTCTCAAAAACAAATAAAAAAAACCCAAAACAAAATCAAGCCCATGATGCACCATGAAAATGTTTCCTGAAAAAAAAAAAAAAAAAAAGGAAAAAAATTTGATGTCATTTCAGTGCCATTTTGATTCAAAATGTTCAAAAACTGCTGGAAGGTCACCTTAATATTCAGGTTATTGGTGGTAATGCAAGAGGAAATTTAAAATAGTATAATGATGAGCAGTGCTGGCTCCACGGCCTTTTTTTACAGCATTGTCTGCCATGGGGAGTTCTCCTTGTGTAGGTCAAGAAATTCACTGTTAATGTTTTATGTTTAATTCTTTCATTATAAGGAAGGACATGATTCATGACATTGGCATTCTTGTGGCGCTGGCAAGAGCTGCTGGAGAAAGATCCACTCTTGGCATGCTCAGAGGTCCCCAAAGCTGGCCTGGACCAGGATGGGGACGAGGGCAGGGCCCTCTTCTCTCCCAGCAGGCAGAAGAGGATTTCTCCCTCAAGCAGCCCTGCGCTTCTGTCTCAGGTGTCCGTCAGGGAATCCACATGTAGATGGATCAATACATGGATATTCCACAGGGCTGAAGCTGCTGGTCACTTAGTGTATTTGCTAAAACATTAACAGGAGCTACCCAAAAAAGCCCTAAAAGGGTTCCTAAGAGTTTTCTTTAAATTTTTTTTTTTTTTTTTTTCGGTGTAAGTCGTAATGAGCTTGAGGTATTAAAGGCTTTCCCAAAATTCAAATGTGCTGGCCTTGGGATGGGATTTGGGCAGCACCTGCGTGGTGGCTGCCTGGGAGTGGAGCCTGCTGGGGCATGGGTTTGACTGGGGCTGGTTGTTAAAATCCTTCCCAACTTCCTCACTGCTCCAAAGCCTTTTCTTTCTGCCATGCTGACAGCAGTGTTGAGGAGGACATGACTTAGTGCTGCTTTATATTTATTTCCTAGTTCTCTTTGAAAAGAAATGAGTGGGAGTTGCTGTGACTCCACAAGGCCACCAGGCACGTGATATGGCCAGGATTCATTGATGTGAGTTCTTCTTTATTTCATCAAAAAAAGGATAAAAATTTCTATGAACAGCAGGGTGCAGGCCCATTTGGAGTTGGTTTGGCCAGCAGCACCAGCTGTGCCATCCTGCCCACCTCAGCTGGGATTCACTCCTCACCTGTGCAGCCCTGGTTTGGCTTTGGCAGCGTGTGCCTGGCTGCAGGCATGGGAGGAGGCAGGAGATGGCTGCAGGGCTCTGGCCCCGTGCTGGGTGCTGCTGCTGCAGTGCTGGGTGCCCAACCTACGCTGGGTTCCCGCTCCAGTGCTCAGGGCTTTTCCAGCATTGAGTGCCCTCTGCAGCCCTGGGTTCCTGTTCTGGTGCAGTTCCTTCACTGGGTTCCTATTCCAGCCCCGGGTTCCTGTTCCAGCCCTGTGTTCCTGTTCCAGCCCTGGGTTCTGTTCCAGCCCTGGGTTCCTGTTCCAGCCCTGGGTTCCTGTTCCAGCCCTGGGTTCTGTTCCAGCCCTGGGTTCTGTTCCAGCTCTGGGTTCTGTTCCAGCCCTGGGTTCTGTTCCAGCCCTGGGTTCCTGTTCCAGCCCTGGGTTCTGTTCCAGCCCTGGGTGCCCTCTCCAGCCCTGGGTTCCTGTTCCAGCCCTGGGTTCTGTTCCAGCCCTGGGTTCCTGTTCCAGCCCTGGGTTCTGTTCCAGCCCTGGGTTCTGTTCCAGCTCTGGGTTCTGTTCCAGCCCTGGGTTCTGTTCCAGCCCTGGGTTCTGTTCCAGCTCTGGGTGCCCTCTGCAGCCCTGGGTTCTGTTCCAGCTCTGGGTTCTGTTCCAGCCCTGGGTTCCTGTTCCAGCCCTGGGTTCCTGTTCCAGCCCTGGGTTCTGTTCCAGCCCTGGGTGCTCTCTGCAGCCCTGGGTTCCTGCTTGGTGAGGCTGCAGAGATCCCAGGGCTGGCTGTGGTGGGAGGCCCTGCTCTATTTTTGTGTACAATAAAGCTCCTGGTGTGTTCCCACCCCAGAGCAGGAGCTGACAGCCATTTTGCTGGTCATTAATAGCACGACTTAATCTCCCAACAAGACTTTTCCTGTGATATTGCTGTAAAACAAAGCAAAACAAAACAACCTTTCTTCTCTCAATATCTCCATTGCGCCACCCCCTCCCAAACAAATACAAAAAAATCCCAATTCCTCCTCTCCTCTGACGAACAATGACTCATTCAGATTTTTTTTTTTCTTTTCTTTTCTTTTTTTTACTGTTTTTAAAATTTATTTTCAGTTTGGCCTGTCCCTCGGTGGGGCGGAGCTGGCAGCGGTGCCACTGGTGAGGATTGCCCAGCTCCAACCAGCTCCGCCTCTGACTCTTTCTAACTCTGCCAAAACTTTTTTAAGTGTTTGGACTGAAATTTTCCAAGCCAGGTGTCTGCCTAAGGGGGAAATTTGTTTGGAGAAGCCGCAGCAAAAACTCTCACTGCCTTGGCTAATGAATGGGCTCAGAGGAAGGAGGGTTTGCCCATGGTGAGCCCAAAAATTGATGGGGATGGGGAGGAACCCAGCTTTTCTGAGCCCTTAGAGATTTCCTACCTTTTCCTGATCTTTAGGAATTGTTGTGAGTTTGAATCCTTCCCTCCTAAATCCTCCCTGCCCAAACCCTGGGAGCAAGGAAAGTACAAATACGGGAGGGGGAAAAAAACCCAGTCAGAAAAAAAAAGAGAAAAATAATAATAATTTCTAGAGAATATTCTAAAAATTCTAATTCCAACTGAAAAAAAATTGGGGGGGCCTGACAGAGCCCAGCCAAGTCAGTCTGGCTGCTAGAAATTTTATTCCCCCCCCTTATTTTAATTTTTATCTAAATCAAATGGACAGCCTGAGGGTCCCGTGGAAGGAGTGATGTGTGTTCACCACCTCAGGGTCAGAGCAGGGGCAGGCTGGTGGCACCTCAGGGCTGGTGGCACCTCAGGGCTGGTGGCATCTCAGGCCTGGTGGCATCTCAGGGCTGGTGGCACCTCAGGCCTGGTGGCACCTCAGGGCTGGTGGCATCTCAGGGCTGGTGGCACCTCAGGGCTGGTGGCATCTCAGGGCTGGTGGCATCTCAGGCCTGGTGGCACCTCAGGCCTGGTGGCATCTCAGGGCTGGTGGCATCTCAGGGCTGGTGGCACCTCAGGGCTGGTGGCATCTCAGGCCTGGTGGCACCTCAGGCCTGGTGGCATCTCAGGGCTGGTGGCATCTCAGGCCTGGTGGCACCTCAGGCCTGGTGGCATCTGAGGGCTGGTGGCACCTCAGGGCTGGTGGCACCTCAGAGCTGGTGGCACCTCAGGGCTGGTGGCACCTCAGGGCTGGTGGCACCTCAGGGCTGGTGGCATGTCACACAGGGCACATTCCACCCAAATTTGTTGGCAGTTTCTGACTTTCTGATTTTGCAACAGTGTTATTTTTCTGTGTTGGTTTTAATGAAAGCCCTGCATAAGGTTCTGTTTCCAGGATGGGTTTTTAATCCTGGAATTATCTGCTGGTGCTGACCGCGGTCTGTCAGACTCCCTGGGATTTATGAGCTGTCAGTTGTTGCCTCTCCTTGTTTACTTTCTCCCACTTTATCTGCTAATTTCCAGATTCTTTCACGTTTTTCCTTTCAACCTAATGCCTTAATTCTGGTGCTTTATTAATCTGTCTAATTATGTTGAGTTCAAGTTGTTTGAAATCCACTTATGTTGGTATAGGAAGTACTTACTGTATTAATCAAACGATCCAAGGTGGCTTCTCCTCTGAAGTCCTTAATTTGTGCTATACATATTCCTGCTAATAACATCCAACTTTGTAACAATGCACGTTTCCTCTGTGTTTCCAAGGAGACCCTGAAATACATTAATTCTGTGATTTTTTTCAAGTACACCAATAATTTATCTGGGGTTGTGAGATGTTCCCTTGTGGGGACACATCAAACACCAGCAGCCTCCGAAATCTCAGCAATGGTCTTTGTGCAGGGCTGGCGAAAGGGCTGGAGGGAAACAGCTGCTTATCACAGGAACTAGTTCTCTTAAAGATTTCATATATATATATATTTAATAGAAATATTTTTATTCTATATGTCGTATAGAATACGATATATGATATATTTGAAATAGCACAGTGGATATTTAATATTTGCGTAATGTAATAAATACAGAAAAAAATTCTTAGAGATTTCAAAATTCTATTTAAATCAGCTTTTAGGGGGCAGGTAAGGGAGAGGACCCTGGGAAGGGTGGGAAGCATCTCTTTTGTGATCAGCATTTTGTTTCTCCTCCGGGAGAAACAGGATCTTGGTCTTGCTGTGTTTTTCTGCGTGAGTATATCGGAGCAAACGCTGTGGAGAGAGCTTGGCTCCATGTCTGCAGGAGCAGAACAGTGTTTCCCACCTGTATTTATTGGAGTCTCATGACTGTTTTCCCTTGCTGGGTCATACAGGCAGTGAGACCTTGAAAAGGGGTGATAGTGGGGCTTCCCCCCAAATGTGTCCCCTGTACACCCCAGCTCCACGGTGAGCACTGGACAGGGGGAAGGTCATCAAAACCCTGCAGAAACCAAGTCTGTGGGTCAAACTGGAGGTTCCAGGTGTAGGATGTAGCTTTGGTTGGAGCTGTACCCGGCACAGAGCAGCAGAACAGGAACAGGAGGGTGGCACCGAGTTAATTCTAGGTCTGACAAGCGCTGTGTCTGCTGAGGTTAAATCTCTAGGGTTTAGTTAGAGGAGACCAAATGCACTCAAGGAGCAGCATCTCAGTTGCTGGGACATCAGAGACAGCACCAGCCATGGTGACTGTGGGAATGCAGGAGAAGCTGTAGAAATTGGAGGCATTTAAGGCACTGAACAGTCTTAGGCTGATGGCTTCAGTCTCTCCACATCCGGAGCCACACGGTGCCGTTGGGAACAGCAGGGAAGTGGTGGGACCACTGACAGCGTGGGGCTGGTGCTCCAGCCTCTGAAAGCGCCCTGCTCTGCCCTGCTCTGCTCTGCAGCCTTTGCCCTGTGCTTGTTTTCTGGCATAAAAGTCATTCTGCACAAATCCAAAAGCGGGGCTGTGCAGGAGCCGTGGCACAGGGTTGACTCACGGGGTTGATGAGCATCCC